>NC_041216.1:14571055-14619326 GCF_002837175.3 Physeter macrocephalus | reverse complement strand
GTGGTGCTGTGTGTGTGTGTGGGGCTGTGTGTGTGTGTGTGTGTGGTGCTGTGTGTGTGTGTAGTGCTGTGTGTGTGTGTGTGTGTGTGTAGTGCTGTGTGTGTGTAGTGCTGTGTGTGTGTGTGTGTGTGTGTGTGTGTAGTGCTGGCAGGCCTCTGGCCCTAGACCCCAGGAAGGGACATTCTTACAGCTTCTGGCAGTTGCCTGCCAGGGTCTCGTCTCACCACTCACCCAGGGAGAACTTCCCATAGCACTCAGCCCAGGGCTCAGCTCCTGGCATGGCCCAGGTGCCATACAGCTCCCCAGCTTTGCCGTGTCCCAAATGGACTGAGCATCTTCCCCGACAGCCATGCTCCCCAGGGTCATCCCAGGTTCCTCCCACCCCCTCCCTAATGTTTGAGCAATCGCCAAGGCCATGGATTCCCCTCCTAAATCTCTCTGCTCTGCCCCTTCTCACCAGCCCCACCAGTATCACCCTTATGCTGGGCATCATTTCGTCTTCGGCCTGGATGGCTGTAACCTTCTCCCAGTGGGCTCCCAGCCTTAAGTCTTGCCCCCTTCACTCAACAGTCTTCAGACTGCTTAAGTGCCTCAGTTTCCCCATCTGTAAAATGGAATAACCCCTGGCCCATGCCAAGGCTATTTGTGAAAATGCTTTAAAAGTGGCAAATATGGTGCAAATGGGAAGTGATGTTTTTGAAACAAGGGTGAGGGGGTTTTTCCCCCTGAGATTTAGGGGGATCTAGCCAACATGCAGCAGGTGGGACTCTCATGTTTTCGGTCTGGGCTTTTACCCAGCAGGAAACTTATGAAATTAAGAAAGTACAGTTGTCTTCCAAACAGTCCCCCGGGAGCCAAGCTCATGTTCCCATGAGACTGCCACTGCCTTCTGACCGTGGAAAACAATGAGAGCTCCCACTTGTGGGGCTGATGACATCCGAGGTCAGTGCTAGGTGCTGCGTCCAACCCACTGACTCCTAGTAACTCCATGGGAAAGAATATACACCCATCTACTGATGAGGAACTGGAGGCTCAGAGAACGGAATTCGAGTACCCAAGTCACACCTGGGCTAGGCGGTGGCAATGAGGACCCAGGTGTGACCAACAGAGCCTGGAGAACTACCTTCCAGGCAAAGACCTCCATTCTTTGAAGAGAATGGACCCAGCTTTCAGAATTGGCCAGTTCTGGGACTTCCCTGGTGGCGCAGTGGTTAAGAATCTGCCTGCCAATGCCGAGGACACGGGTTTGATCCCTGGTCTGGGAAGATCCCACGTGCCGCGGAGCAACTAAGCCCATGTGCCACAACTACTGAGCCTGCGCTCTAGAATCTGCGAGCCACAACTACTGAAGACCTCCTGCCACAGAGCCCGTGCTCCGCAACAAGAGAAGCCACCACAATCAGAAGCCCACGCACCGCATTGAAGAGTAGCCCCCGCTCGCCGCAACACAACTAGAGAAAGCCCGCACACAGCAACGAAGACCCAGTGCAGCCAAAAAAAAAGAAAAAAAAAAAAAAATATATATATATATATATACATAAAGGAAGTAGCCAGTTCTATGGCCCCACATCTCTGGAGTGCATCCCTCAGGATATTAGCAGTTGAGTTAAAAATAAAACGTGGTGGATGCCCAGAGATGCAGGTAGATTTCAATAGTTTGCTACAAATGAACCTGGAAAGAGAATCCACAGAGGGGGCCAAGCCCTTGGACTGAGGGGCAGCTTCCAAAGCAGGGGGATTGCTTCTAAAGGCCACAGCTTTTGAATGGGTGACATTTTGTAAACTATGGTGCCTGAGACAAATGAGGTCTTGTTACATTTTGTATCCCTGGTCCCTGGAGCCTTAGAAAGATGAGCAAGCAGAATCTAGGGTTAGGTGGTCAGGGATGGAGGCTGAGGCCTTTCCCTCCTGCCCCTATGTCAGTGGCAAGGTGTGGGAGGCCTTGGGGCACCTTGTGCTGGGAGGAGGGGCATGAATGAGCTGGCCTCTGGACAGCTGTGGGCCATCGGGAGCTGTGGGAGAATTCCCTTTGCAGGAGGGGCCAGGGTGGACCCCGACTCTACCTGGCTTCCAGAACTTCTTGGCTGTCATCCAGTCCCTCTCGCCATCCTCCGAGTCCTCCTCATGCATGGGCTCGCCCACCCACAGCAGGCCGTAGTCACCTAGGAACCGCTGTGGGGAGAGAAGAGGGAGATGTCGGGGGCACTCTCAGCTCAGCCCCTTCCAGGGGAAAAGGTCGCATCAGCCCAGCCCCCAGCCTCAGGCCTCAGCTCCCAGCCGACTGGATGGGGCGATGGGCCGGGGGGTCTTGGCCACTTCCTGGCTGTGGCCTTGGGAAGCCACCTCACCTCCCAGGGCCTCAGGCTTCTCCTTGTAAAATGAAGCTTGTGAGGACTCACTAAGGTAATTCACGTCATCTCCTTAGCACAGGGCCTGGCACAAGTAGGAACTCGCTTAAGTCAGCCATTATGGCGGCGGGGAGCCATGTGGGTCTGGCCCGAGTGGGAGGAGAGGAAGGGACACCTGCTCTGCAGGTCTGAGAGGACGTGTCCACCCACATGTCCCACATGTGGCCTCTCTAGGGCTGGCCGCCCAGAGCCTTCGCCACAGGAAAACTTTGAGCTGTCTATGCTTCCTGTTGCCGCTTCCTCATCTCCACTCCTTCCCTCAACCCACTCCAGATGGGCTTCCATCTCCACAACTCACCGCAACTGCGAACAAGCAGCCATCAGCAACCTGCCCACTGCCTAACCCAGCGGGCACACTTCTGCCTTCATCTCTTGTAACATATGTTCTTCCTTTTCCATTTCAAATTTCTAGCCACCTACACTTAGCTGTCCAACAGGCATCTCAAAATGAACTTGGCCCAAACAGTCATGCCTCCCTGCCCCACCTCCCAAGGCAGGGAGTGGCCCAGGTCCCGGCTAGTCTCTAATGTGTTACCCTTTTAAATATTTCACCATACACCGAACTTGTGTCTCTTCCTGTGTGCTTGTTTATGTGTGTCCCCTCTAGACTGTCAGCGCCATGAGGGCAGGGACCCTGTCTGCATCCCAGTGCCTGGCAGGGTGCCGGGCGCACAGGAGATACTTTGTCTGAGTTTGCTAAATTAATGAAGCAATAAATGTGCGAAGAACGTGAACGTGGGAGCCCCAGTGCCCTCTGCCCTAAGGGGGCAGCTCTCACTCCTGTGGCAGCTGCTCAGAGAAGCCCCACGGGCTGCCGGCAGTCCTAGTAGGCCACTCAGGGAGCAGCTGTTTACCCACAGCCCCGGGTATGAACAGGCCTGGGTGGGAAGGGCCCTCAGCTGCAGCTGCTGCTTGGGGGTTTTCGTCTGTGGTCTTAAATTAGGTTGGGGCTTTGGAAACCAACTCGGTGTGGAGAGGGAGAGGCTAGACCCCAGGAGGAGCTTCTGGTGGGGCTGGTGAGGCAGTGGGGGGCCCTGAGGATGTACGCATGCCTAGGACCCTCCCTTGAGCCTGGGGTCCCTCCAGTTCAAGCCTTGCTGTGTGAACGAGGGCAAGAAAGGTGACACTGGGTGAGTGAGATGCCACGTCCAGAGGCAGGGAATGGCCATGACCAATGCAGTAAACACACATGGCCAGGCCCCTGCCAGGTCCTGGGCACACAGCAACGAACAGGAGTAAAGTGGTCCCTCCCTCCTTCCTTCGTGGAGTCCACGGTCCCCAGAGGAAGAGAGATGTGGTACTAAGAAAGCCCAGGATGGAGCACCTGCCCTGGTCACAGGTGAAGGGGGTCCCCTGGGAAAGGGCTCCCACCTTGAATTGAGACTGAGGATCAGTGAAAACTCGCCAGGGGAAGGTAGAAAAAGAAATTTCAGGTGGAAGGAACAACACGGACCAAGGTCCTGAGGTGGGAAAGAGCTTGATGTGGTCAAAGAAGCAGAGGCAGGTCCCCGTGGCTGGAGGGGAGAGTAGTTCAAGATGACACTGAGGAAGGGGGAGGGGCTAGCCCAAGCCTGAAATGGGGTGGGGGGTGCCCCGGGCCCCTGTGTGGGATGTGCGGTGAGGGGGCCCCAGAGAGGTGGGCTCTGACCCAGTCCCTGGGGGCAGACAGCCCTGGGCCGGCACCTCCCTCACCTCCATCTCCCCAACCTGCCGCTGCAGTTGTGCGCACATGGTCTCCAGCTCCTCCTGCCGCTGCAGGGTCACCGTGCCTTCAGGAAAAGATGGGGAGGGGCTCCAGTGCCCCCTGCATGGAGGCTGCCAGGCCACTTCTGGCCATGACAAGAGCTTTGGCCTGAGGGTCATCTGGAGAAGCTGCTCCACGAGAACTCTAGGGATCCCCGGAGAAGCACCTCTTGGCCTCTCGCCCTGACCTTGAGAGGGGACGCCCTGACTCTTGGGAGGCCAGCCCACCGAGCGAGGCTCCTGAGGGGGCTGCCTTTCCTCCAGGCTTTGGATGGCAGGCCCTGTGCTCAGGGCTGGGCTAGGGCTGCACTCGGGGGACTCAGTCCCACACAGAAGGGCACCGCCCTGGGTGTCACGGCTCCTCTCTGGGCTCCACTGCCCAGACTCCACCACAGGACTCAGCTTGATGCTCTTGGAGCCCTGATACCCAGAGGTCGCCAGCCCAGGGGGTACAAAGGGGGGCTGACTAGCCCACAGAGAGGGTCTCTTACCCTGGTGCTCCTGGAGGGTCTTCACCAGCTCCTCCAAGGCCCGTATCTTCCGATCCTGCAGCAACGAGACAGGAGGGGAGCAGACCTGGTGGTTCCCAGAGCCCAAGGGAGCCCCTTCCAGATGGGAAGACCCGGCTTAAAGCCCCTGCCCCGCTCTGGCACTGCTCTGGTGCTCAGATGGTCCCTGTGGTCCCACTGAGGTGGGGGCAGGGGGTGGGCACCCCCAAGAGCCCAGCACTCAGCAGCCACTGCTGCCACCCAATCTGAGGTCTACAGGCCTTCCTCAGATGTGGAGAAGACCCCCAGCCTCTCTGCTCAGGTCACAGGGACCCAGGTCAGTCCCAGGCCAGACCTGGCCCTTGAGCTGGGCGGTTTGGTCAGGGAGATGGTTCTAGAACCCATCCACCATGGCCTATTGCAATAGTAACCTCACTGGCCTCCCCAGCCCAGGCCCTTCCACCCCTCAGACCGGACCCTGGCCCTCTCCCCACTGGGGCCCCACCTTGGAGAGCATCTCATCCGCCTGGGCCTTCACCTGCTGCTCCAGATCCCGCACTTTCCTCGCCATGGTGGCCATCAACTCCGAGTCGTGGTACACAGGGACTGCCAACCAGACAAAGTCCTAGAGCCCGGGCCTTGAGCTGAGGCTGAGGTTATGGGGGTCCAGGGGAGGGGGAGAGGGAGCAGGCTCCCCAGCAGCGGAAATAAGGGCGGTGACAACAGCTGCCACCGAGATGATGGGGACAGTTCTACACACTTTTCATATGTCAGCTTTTCTGAGGAAATGAACTGTTTGGGGAAACTGAGGCACAGAGATTCTGTAATGCACCGAAGATGTATATACGAGGGAGTGGTACAACATATGGGTTACATCACCTTGAAACACTGTCAAAAAGTTCACCCTTAAAGCAACTATACTCCAATAAATATTTAAAAAAAAAAAAAATGTTCACTCTCAGTTGAATCACACCTCTAATTTCACCCCGAATTCACAGGAAATACAGTAGATAGAGGAGCAAGTTAAACAGCACCGGACAAATCACTACAGGGAACATCCTGTGGGACAAGTAGCCTGGACTCTTCAAAAAGTGTCATTTTTTAACAGAGGCAGGGATTCTGCTCTAAAGAAGTATAACAATCAAATGCAGTGCATGACCCTCAATTAGAACCTAAATCGGGGCGGAAAAAAAAAGCTATGAGAGATATTTTGGAACACTGGGATGTTAGAGAGAGTTACTGGATTGTTCCTATTCTTAGGTGTGATCACAGCATCGTGGTTACGTACTTCCTTACTCCTAGGAGATGCAAAGGGAAGTATTTAGAGCTGAAATGTCATGATATCTGCAACTGATTTCTAAATAGCTCATCCAAAAAATACACTTGTGTTCATAACATATGTGTATATGGATAGAAAGCAAATATGGCAAGATGTCACTAACTGTTGAACCTAGGCTGAGGACGTATGGGTGTTTGCTGTACTATTATTTTAACTTTTCTGGTTGCTGACAAATTTTCAAATTAAAACATTTGTGAAAGAAAACAGGAGAGACACATGGGAAGAAACAGGCCCCCCTCTTCCCCTGGATGTTGTCTCTCTCTGTGTGAAGCCGGAAATGTAGCTGTAACCACGGACCATGAGGAGCTGACAGGCCCAAGGATGGTTCGGTGGAAAGGTGGAGAAAGCGGAACTTCTGACAATGTCTTTGAGCTGTCTCCCTAGGACTTCTTGGTATGTGGGATGATAAAGCCCCCTGATGTTCCTTGGTTGAATCAGGGTTTTCGCTGACTTGAGTCGAAAGCTTCTTAACTGATACATAGACATTGGGGAACTGTCAGCACACGGATGACAGCACGTGTTTGAGGCAGAGTGGCAGAGGAGCATTGCACGGAAGAGCTGGAGCTGGCAGGGCGCCGAGGGAAGAGCCTAGGAGGCAGGAGGACGGCAGGGAGGCCTCGCGTTATGGAAGCCAAGAGCCCGTGGTGCTCTGGAAGAGGGAGCGGGGAACTGTGTGCAACGTTTCCCTGCAGAGAAGTGAGGCCGGACAGGCAAGCCCTTGACTGTGAGCTTGGCAGGGGCAGCCCCTGGCTGAGAGTGGGCTGAGGGGTGGTGGCGGGGGAGAGGCAGAGAGACCTGGGCAACAGCCAGTGGCCATGGTTGCTGTTGAAAGCGTCCCCCCTGGGGTGATGGAGATCCTGGCTTTGTGACCGAATGGCTGTGGGGCTGGGCTCTTCCGGTCTCCTTTTCCACCTCAACCCCTCCCTACCTGTAGAGGGGAGGGGGCATTCGGTGGAGGATCAGAGACAGAGAGACAGAAACGGAGACAGAGAGACAGGAAGCTGCTTCCCCAAGATATCACAGCTAGTGGAAAGCTCTAACCTCATCCCCAGCTCCCCCAGACTCCCGGCTCAGACCCTGCCCCTGCCCAGTGCTCCACACAGCTCACCCTGCCGGCCCACGCGTCCCCTGCGCCCAGGACTGCTCAGTCCTACCTCCTCTGGGAAGCCGCCCCAATGAGCCCCATCCGACTTTGGGCACCTCCACGATTGCAGTGTTGCCACAGCCCTTTGCGGATGGTGTGGGTCAGGCTAGGGGGACTGTCTAGGGGACTTGGGCCTTGTCCAGAGCCCTGCGGAAGCAGGAAGCAGATGCCCAGAGGCTGAGCTTCACCCTCAGGCCCTTCATTCCTCTTGGACCCTGAATCCTAGAGCCACTGACATCACTCTTGACGGGGATTCCAGCCAGGTGTACTCCAGAGGTGCCAGCCACAGCCCGCCCTGGGGCTTTGCCAGACCTCCTGAGCTAACGGCCGGACCCGTGTGGGGCTTTACACCAAGCCAGGCTCTGAACAGGTCTGGGGTGCAGGCCCAGGGCCACAGTCAGCCAGGAGTAGAAGCAGCTGCCTCTGACCCAGCAGGTGGGAGAAGGTGCCATGCCTCTCAGGGCCTCCCTTTCCCCGGGGCCTCTCCTGCTGCCAAGGACACAGACCCCTTCGGGCCTCTGCACTCACCTTGCCTACTCACAGGGGCACCTATGCCACCATAGCAGGAAGGAACAGAGATCCTTTCTTCTGAGCCGTGCGCGTCATTCAGCACGTCCACCTCATCTTCTGCAGACAGGGATGCCCAGGTCACTGCTCTGGGGCTGAAGCCCAGGCGAAACGGGGGCCCTGGGCCCTGGTCAAGATGAAGCAGCCTGTTCTCTGTCCCCTCAGCATAGGAGGATAGAAAACTCGGGACGCTGGAGAGCAAGGATCCAACCAGAACAGCCCTCTTGGAGTTCTCCCAACCTGGCTCCCTGGGGGGACCTGGGTGGCCAATGCCAGCACCACGGTGGGGGCTAAAGGGGGGCTGGGATGCAAAGGTCTGAGCCTGCAGGAGGCAGGGCAGCAACATGAGGACTGGGCTTCAGGGAGAAAAGGCTGTAACGGGCTGCAGGTGGCTGTCGGAGAAGGAGGGCTGGGGTCTGCCCCCTCATGGCCAACCCCACAGTGAGTGGAGGGGTTCAAATGTTAGTGATGACATCTCCACTAAGGGTGTGGGGTGTCCAAATCCGAGAGCTGCAACTGCAGCCAACTGCAGTTGGCCAGCCACTCTGGCTGACGGGAGTTCATCATGTTCTTTCTCTCCATCCGCCCAACCGAAGGACATGAGGAGGACACGAGGGCAGAGCCCACACTTACCATTTCCGTAAATTTTTATCCCTCGCCTCCTGGGAATGGGGCAGGAAGGAGAAGGAAGACAGACAAGTTAGGACCCCCTGGATTGCCTTCGGGGGAGGCTCTGGCACCAGGTCCCCCATCAATCCTAAAGAAGGTGTCTCCTGAGGACATCCACCCCCAAATCCCATCCCGGCCTAGGGGTGAGCCAAGGGGCAGGCTTCAGGGTGTCCGACTCCTCCCAACAAAGAAGGATGGGGAAGAGCTGAAGGGCAGAGCCTTGGAGAGAAGATTATAAGAGTCCCTAAGCCCAGGAGCCCAGCCCCAGCTCTGCTCTGAAATGGCTGCAGGACCCCAGGCCCGTCACTTAACCTCTCTGGACTTCCTTGGCCATGATGCAAATGACTCAAAGTGGGGTTCAGAAGAGCAAGGAGAGAGGTAAAAAATGCTTTGAAAAGATGAAACTGATAGATGGACAAACAGGATTCTCTTCACTGAGAGCCCAGCATGTGGCCGGGCCTGGAACAGGAGGGCCATCAGTGTTTGAAGAACTAATTCATGACCAATGAATAAACAGAGGGATGCCGAGCCACGTCACTAAATGGCACAGCCCAGTGTGTGCTGAGACACATGGAGAGCCTCCCAGAAGAAGGTTCGAGAAAGATAAGGTGATCAGAGAGAGATACATAACTTCTTATCGTTTTCCTCAGGACACTAGGAGTCAATCTCCTAGTCCATGGGAGGGGCCGGGAGGGGCCGGGAGGAGGCAGGGGCATGGACACAAAGATCCCACGAGGCCGGCTCCTTACCCCAGATTCACAGGCTCCCAATGCAGAGGCACTCGCCGGGTCTTGCCAAGGGAGGCCAAAGGTGAGCTCATAATTCTTCTAGTTTCTAGCTGTCAGGAACTCCCTGAGAAGAAAGGAGTCAGCCCTTGGAGACAGTCACTCAGGACCAGGGAGCCGCCTGAAACTTCCTCTGCCCTGGCTACTTTTCCCAGGAGGGAGCACTGTCCAGGGAGCGGCACCCCTCACTTCTTCCCACTGCCTCTGCAGAAGTTTCTGGAGGCAGCCTAGCCTCAGGATCCCTATGCTTGATGTCCACCTGCTCCACTGGATATCCAGCTCTCTGGTCTGCTCTTGGAGGTCTCTGGCCTAGCAGTGCTTGGGAAAGGGCGATGGGGGTAGGATGGGGTGCAGAGGTGAGCCGGAAGACTGGGACTTCCCCAGACTTCAAGCCTTGGCACAAGACTACCCAGCAGGCCTGGGGCTTTTGTCTATCTACCAAGGAGCTGGTCATCACGCCCAGGTGTCCACTCCCCTCCTACCAGAACCAGGTGCCACCTTCAACTTCTCAGAGCCAGAGAGGGGCAACCCCAAGGCAGGATTCTACCAAGACACCACCTGCATGGCAGGGAGGTCAAGAGCCCAGACTCTGGATAGGTTCTGCCATTCCAGTATAGCCTGTGCCTCAGTTTCCTTTAGAGTAAAGTGGGGATGGTAACAGTACCAGCCAGGTAGGGGTAACACACATAAAGCACCTAGCCCAGTGAAACGCTCAGAAGAATTACTTAAAAATGTGAATTGTGGCTGCTGCTGTTATTGGCACATAGAAGGCCCTCATAAATGTTGATTTCCCTTCCTTTCCTCTTCCTTCTGGAAAGATGAATGAACATCAGAGATGCAATTAACGGTCACTACTCTATTCAGTGAATTAAATATCACGTGGCTAATATCTAGAAATCGAAGAATCGAACGACCTCCATCAGGGCCTGAATCAAGTCTTTCGTTCCACTTTGGAAATGTGTGGCACTGGCCTCCACCAGCCCCTGAATCTGCCCAGCAAGGGGACCTGCATCACCAGGAGGCAGCTCCCTTGGTCTTAGTTCTGGAGTTTGGGACTCATGCCCCGCCCCTTTCTCAGAGGTGCCCTCCGAGGACAAGGCCCAGAGTTTCCTGATCCCCATCATCCAGCATCCAGCCTCCCAAACCTGCCCCCAGCCTGCCTGCTTCCTGCCGTCTTGTCCGGGCATCCTCAGGGTACGTGTGGCCAAGTGTGACGGCCCCTGTGGCTCCCCTCACCAGTCTCCACACACTGCCAGAGGAATCTTCTTAAACCCAAAGCTGACATGTCACTTCCCTGCTCAATACTCCCAGTGGCTCCTTCTCACCCACAGAAAAAAAATTCAAAATTCCTTAACATGGATGATCTGGTCTCTGCCTGTGTCTCTGGACCTCACCCATCATCACCCACGGTCCCCCCGCATCCCACCCTCCACTTGAGCCACTCTGAACTGTCAGCCCTGAAATGCTTTCTTTGCACACATGGCTCCTCAGGCCTGGAACCCGATCCCCCGAAATGGTCTCCCTACTCCTACCCACACCCTTCCCTTGGCAGCTAAGTCCTTTTCTTTTTTTTTTTTTTTTTTTGCGTTTATTTGTTCTTTAGTTATATTTTAACTTTTTACTTTAAAATTATTATAGATTCACAGGAAATTAGGACAATAGTAGAGAGGTCTGGTGTATCCTTCACAGTTTTCCCCAATAGTCACATTTTACATGACTATTGTACACAGTATCAAAATCAGGAAATTGACATTGTATAATCTGTGTGTGTCATTCTATGCCATTTCATCCCCTGTACAGATTCTGTGTAACCACCACTGCAATCAATATATGTACAGAGGACTTCCCTGGTGGTGTAGTGGTTAAGAATCTGCCTGCTAATGCAGGGGACAGAGGTTCAAGCCCTGGTCCAGGAAGATCCCACATGCTGTGGAGCAACTAAGCCCATGCGCCACAACTACTGAGCCTGTGCTCTAGAGCCCGTGAGCCACAACTACTGAGCCCACGTGCCACAACTACTGAAGCCCGCGCACCAAGAGCCCGTGCTCTGCAACAAAGAGAAGCCACTGCAATGAGAAGCCCACGCGCCGCAACGAAGAGTAGCCCCCACTCGCCGCAACTAGAGAAAGCCTGCACACAGCAACGAAGACCCAACGCAGCCCCCAAAAAATAAATTTATATTAAAAAACGGTATGTACAGAACTATTCCATCATCACAAAGATCTCCCTTGTGCTACTCCTTTAGCATCACACTCATCCTCCTCCTCACCACTATCCCTAACCCCTGGCAACCACTACTCTGTTTCCCATCTCTATAATTTTCTTACTTCAAGAATGTTATATAAATGGAATCAAATAGAATATGACCTTTTTTATTAAAAAAACAGCTTTATTGAAGTATAATTCACACACTTAACTCTTTTAAAGTATACATTTCACTAGTTCTTAGTATATTCATAAATTCAGTTATGAAACCACCATCACAATCAGTTTTGGAACATTTTCATCACACTAAAAAGCCCCAGGCACTGTGCCTTCTTTAGTAGTGAAAACTACCCTGCATGAACTCCCATCAGACCTGATTATCCCTCCTTTCTCCAAATTCTCATCACCATAATGACCCCTCAAAAGAAACTGGTCAAAAAGACAGAAATTAATAAGCATTGGCAAGGATGAGGGGAAACTGGAACCTTTGCTGGAATGTAAAATGGTGCAGCTGCTGTAGAAAACAGTCTAGCAGTTCCTCTAAAGGTTAAACAGAGTTATCTTATGGCCTCCATGCCTAGGTATATACCCAAGAGGAATGAAAACTTACATCCACACAAAAATTTGTATATCTGTTCATAAGCAGCATTACTCATAATAGCCAAAAAATGGAAACAACCCAAATGTTCATCAACCAGTGAATGGATAAACAAATGTGGTATACCCTTACAATGGAATATTAATTGGCAACAAAAAAGGAATGAAATACATACTACAATGTGAATGGACCTTGAAAACATAATGCCAAGGGAAAGAAGTCAGTCACAAAAGACCACCAATTGTTATGATTCCATTTATATGAAATGTCCAGAATGGGCAAATCCATAGAGACAAAGTAGGTTAGTGGTTGCCTAGGGTAGGTGGCGCTAAAGGGAGACGGGGAAGGTGGGGGTAGACTGCTAAAGGGTACAGGGTTTCCTTTTTTTTTTTTTTTTTTTTTCCAGTACGCAGGCCCCTCACTGCTGTGGCCCCTCCTGTTGCGGAGCACAGGCTCCGGACACGCAGGCTCAGCGGCCATGGCTCATGGGCCCAGCCGCTCTGCGGCATGTGGGATCTTCCCGGACCGGGGCACGAACCCGTGTCCCCTGCATCGGCAGGCGGACTCTCAACCACTGCGCCACCAGGGAAGCCCCAGGGTTTCCTTTTGGGCTGATAAAAATGTTCTAAAACTGACTGTGGTGAGGGCTGCACAACTCTATGAATATACTAAAAATATTGAAATTTACATTTTAAAGGGGTGAAGTATATAGTATGTGAATTATATCTCAATAAATCTATCATAGGAAAGAAAAGGACCTGGTCTCCAAACCAAAACCAACATCTTCCCTCAAAATAAGCTCCTCCCACTTCCCCTTTCTTAATGGGACCCCATCATCCAAACACAAAAATTTTCCCTCCTTCTTTCCCTCTTAATCCCATCAGTTACCAAATCCTGCAGGTTAAACTCTGCAAGTCTCTCACACATAGCTCCTCCTCTCCATGACCACTGTTGGCCATCCTAGTGGGACTCTCACTGTCCTTCTTTGGGGCTGTCACAATGGCCCCAAACTGACTTCCCCATTCCAGTCTCACTCCAGGCCAATCCAACACACTGTCTCCAGATCCATTTTCCCATGGATTATAGGAGACCCGTGAGGACGACGATGGTATCTTCCTATCAGCCTGGGGACTCCTGAGCGCGGGGCTGTGTCTCCTCCCTCAGACCGGGGACCCTGAGGACAAAGCCACGTCTACTCCCTTCACTTTGGGGTCTTCCTGGGAGGACTGTGTCTTCCCCCTCAAGCCGGAGGCGGCTAAAGGTTAGGCTGTCTGCCCCTTCAGACTCAAGCTTTGAGAGGAAAGCTCTGTCTTATGCCTCTACATCTTTGGGAGTCAAATTTATCCCCCCACAGGTCCCAGTGCTCTCCAGCGCCGACACGGACCAGCAGGCTGTACGCCTTCAACCCCTAAATCCCCAACTGGAAGCGCTCACCACGTTGACTTCTACCACCAGTCCCGCCCTAGGAGCCGCGTCGCCGCCCCCCTGCCTCCACGCGTAGCCATGGTAGGCGGGGACCCGAATCTGCTCCCAGGGAGCGGGGGTGTCTGCGGGGGAGCCGGGCCGCGGGTCTCGCGTGTCCTCGAGGCTCTCAGGGTGAGGGCCCCAGCCCGTGTGGGGGGGCTCCATGGGCAGAAAGGTCTGGGGCCGTGACTCACCACGCAGGGCTGCAGAGCCGCCCGCGGCGCCGCCATCTTGTTGTTACACGGTTTCCCAGGCGACCAGGACCCGTGCGCTTCTCATTGGCTAATTCGAGGGTGTCCCTGAGCAACCAGCAGGCAGCGGAGGCGGGTACAGCCGTCTGTGCTCGAATTCTATTGGCCCACGGAGTCTAAATTCATCGCTGGATACTGCAAATCCCAGAATCCACCGCTCTGAGCGGACTCAGGGTCTGGAGAAATGGAGGGCCCGATTCGTGTCACCCCGAGGCACAGAAAGCGGAGAACCTGGGATTAGATTCACGAAGCTGCTGGAAGCCTCTGGACCTGAATGTGTAATCCCGACAATGCCACTGTTTTGCTAGATTGATTTTGGGAGAAATTACATTTATCCCTCTGAGCCTGTTTTTTCATCTGTCAGTACAGTACTAAGGGGGCAGTTCTTTTAAGCATGAATGGAAATGATGCAAGTACTGAATAAATGTTTCTTAAATCTGAATTTCTCTGCTAACTTCTTGACCAAACGGCGCCCTGAAGGGACGCTCATATTCTATTTCCTTTGTGTAAAAATTTGGGTGGGATTCCCCCTGCCTTTGGATAAGACACTTTGTGTGATTTGGGGTGAAACACTTCCCCTCCTGAGCCTCACGTGAAAAAATAAGGTGTTGGATTAAAGCAACTAGAGATAGTTTAGTTAAGAGCATGGACTTAGGCCTCTGGAGTCGTGGATCCTGACTTGTGTGTCCTTGGGCAAGTTACTCACCTTAATTTCTTCTGTAAAATGGGGATAATACCCACCCCCACAGAGTTGCCATGAGAATTAAATGAGATAATGCATACAGAGTACCTGTCACGATACCCATACAGAATAAGTTTTCAAAACATTTCCTGCTTTTAACTAGCATTAGCATTATCTCAGTCTTCCAGCTGTGATGATCTGGGTGTCTATGATTTCTGGCACCCACTTCCTTATGCCTTGGCTTAACCACCAAAGCCCTTTCTCTGCGTGTCTCAAACTGCACTTACTAATATTTTCCATTTGACTTTCTCATCTACTGCATTTAGGGGAGGGCAGGCTCCTTGAGGCATTCTTTACACACCAATTGAAGACTGAAAGAAGCTACCAGTTAATGAGTGTCTTGCAAGTGCCAGATGCCAAAATTATGAGCTTTACAGATGAGAAAACTGAAGCTCAGAGAAGTAAAGTGACTTGCTCAAGACTATGCAGGTAGAAAGCAGAAAAGTGGATTCAAACCCAGAACTGTCTGCCTCCAGAATCTGTGCTCTTTCCAGAAGCTCCCACTTTAGTAAAACAGGCAGGCAAAGGTAAGCCAAGGTTCAGGTGGTACAGGTCCATGGCCAAGGGAAGGGTTCAGGTGGAAAGTGTGACTGGAAGTTGGAGGTGGGAGAGTTCTCTTGCCACTAAGCTGCTCCCAGAAAGTTCTCAGAGGCTTGAGATAGATGAGAAAGTTCGAGGTCATACTGGGGCCACGTGTTTTGGGGGGTTGAAGCCATGGTCAGGGGACTAGCAACCCTTTACTGTCACCTTGCTCATGTTCCTTCTGCTCTTAAAGGTAAGCAAGGACCAACAGCAATGGGAGGCAGGGGGCTCTGGCCTCATGGGTCCTGGTGTGCCCGCTGCCTCCCACCTCAGCAAGACTGGGGAGTGAACTGGCATTTACCCAAGCATCAGAGTTTACAACATACCTCCCTCCTACCCAGGGCTGGAAGCATGGCCTGAGATTCTGCAGTAGGCAGACATTCAGTAAATATCTCGTTCCTGTGAGGAAGGTGGGAGCCCGCTAACCTGGCGGGCAGTTTATTATTATTATTATATATATATATTTTTTTGGCTGCATTGGGTCTTCATTGCTGAGCACGGGCTTTCTCTAGTTGCGGCGAACGGGGGCTACTCTTTGACTGGAAGTTGGAGGTGGGAGAGTTCTCTTGCCACTAAGCTGCTCCCAGAAAGTTCTCAGAGGCTTGAGATAGATGAGAAAGTTCGAGGTCATACTGGGGCCACGTGTTTTGGGGGGTTGAAGCCATGGTCAGGGGACTAGCAACCCTTTACTGTCACCTTGCTCATGTTCCTTCTGCTCTTCAAGGTAAGCAAGGACCAACAGCAATGGGAGGCAGGGGGCTCTGGCCTCATGGGTCCTGGTGTGCCCGCTGCCTCCCACCTCAGCAAGACTGGGGAGTGAACTGGCATTTACCCAAGCATCAGAGTTTACAACATACCTCCCTCCTACCCAGGGCTGGAAGCATGGCCTGAGATTCTGCAGTAGGCAGACATTCAGTAAATATCTCGTTCCTGTGAGGAAGGTGGGAGCCCGCTAACCTGGCGGGCAGTTTATTATTATTATTATATATATATATTTTTTTGGCTGCATTGGGTCTTCATTGCTGAGCACGGGCTTTCTCTAGTTGCGGCGAACGGGGGCTACTCTTTGTTGCGGTGCGTGGGCTTCTCATTGCAGTAGCTTCTCTTGCTGTGGAGCGCAGGATCTAGGCACCCGGGCTTCGGCAGTTGCAGCACGCAGGCTCAGTAGTTGCAGCACATGGATCCCAGAGCACGCGGGCTTCGTTAGTTGCGGCGCGTGGGCTCAATAGTTGTGGCGCACGGGCTTAGTTGCTCCACGGCATGTGGGATCTTCCCGGACCAGGGATCAAACCTGTGTCCCCTGCATTGGCAGGCAGATTCTTAACCACTGCACTACCAGGGAAGTCCCCAGTTTATTATTTTTTAAAAAACATTTATTGGGGGAAGTCAGGGCCTTATTATAAAAGTATACATTTTCATCATAGAAACTTGGAAAATAGTGATGGCCATCATTTATTGAGGAAATATTATGGGCCATCAATACTTAACAAGTCTACGGGGCTGGGCTCTGTCACTTACTAGCTGGCTGTTTCTGCTCCAGCTACTCCACTGAGCCTCAGTTTCCATATCTGGAAAATAGAGATTCTAACAGAACCCACCTTGTAGGGTTATCATGCAAATTAAATTTCTCATAACGTCATATTGTTGTGTTTGAGGTTTTTTTGCGGTACGCGGGCCTCTCACCGCTGTGGCCTCTCCCGCTGCGGAGCACAGGCTCCAGACGCGCAGGTTCAGCGGCCATGGCTCACGGGCCCAGCAGCTCCGCGGCACGTGGTATCCTCCCGGACCGGGGCACGAACCCGCCTCCCCTGCATCGGCAGGCGGACCCCCAACCACTGCGCCACCAGGGAAGCCCACGTCATATTGTTTTTAAAAAGATGTTTTCCAGAAACCAAGTTATGAAAATGAAACAAGAGTCTTAGCTCGCCTAATAGTTATTTTTCTGACTTATATTTTTCTATCTCCTATCTTAGATGGTTCTGGAAATCTTTCCAAGGTCTCCAGGCTTACATAAGATTTGAGTGTTAGGGACTTCCCTGGCCGTC
Organism: Physeter macrocephalus; assembly: GCF_002837175.3. NCBI lineage: Eukaryota > Metazoa > Chordata > Mammalia > Artiodactyla > Physeteridae > Physeter > Physeter macrocephalus. The sequence goes on along the minus strand of NC_041216.1, from coordinate 14,602,296 downwards.
CAGTGGTTAAGACTTCGCGCTTCTACTACAGGGGGCACAGGTTTGATCCCTGGTCAGGGAACTAAGATCCCGCGTGCTGCCCAGTGCAGCCAAAAAAAAAAAAGATTTAAGTGTTAGAAGTACATTGGAGGAAAATGTGTCCAGCTTCCAAGCTCACCCAGGACTCCCTCTGGACTTCTGGGGTGGGGGCCACTTGGCCTCTTCTTGATTCCATCCTGGGGTGGATGCTCATTGCCTGACAATGGTGCAAAGGCCCTGGAATGGGAGGAGGGAGGCTCTTTCTGGGTCTGCTCCCCACCTGTGGGATGAGGAAGTAGAGGGTTACAGGGTTAGAGAGTTAGAGGGTTCTGGAGGCCTCTGTTCTTGAGAATAGAGTCCACTTTGCTTCTAGGTCATTTCCTGAAAAACCCTTATCAGTTATGACTCCTTTGGGGCTAAAGAGTTTATCAACTCCTAGCAGCTCAGGAGGGAGAGGTAAATAATAGTGGAGAAAGAGGTCCTCTCAGTCCAAGCATTCCTTCAGAATAAAAACCTGGCTGTCTCTCCCACCTTCCCCCTCTTCTCCATCCACATCACAGGCACCTTGGGTCAAGCCCTCCCTATATCCTGTTGACATTTAGGACCTTCATATTATGTGTCCTGCCCTTCACCCTTCTCAATGTTCCAGAAACTATCATGCTCTCTCCTATGTTGAGGCCTCTCCTTCCAATGGGAACATCCTCCTTTGCCTTTTCCCCCTGGGAAAATCCCCCTCCATCCTTCAAGAACTAGTTCAAATGTCCCCTCCTCCATGAATACCCCCACTCCCCCCAAGTAGAATTACACTCTACATTCTAGTAGGCCTGCTGCCATTATAGCATTCCTTACTCCTTTCTGTGATTTTTTCTGTATGTGTCTCCTTCTTGGACTATGAACTCCTCAAGGGAAGTGATCTTTACTCATTCATCTTACCTGATACACAGTAGGTGTCAATAAATCGTCTGAAATGAATGGATGCACGGATGGATGGATGAACAAACGGATGAAGATTTCCCTTGGAATGTTCTGTGGCGCTGTTGCATCACAGCCCTCTCTCAATGGGGATGAAAGCTGCACGGCAGATCATACTGTAATATGTGCTGCAACCCCCTTCCTTTCTCCCCATCCTTGCTGTGTTCCATTCTGTCACTGAGCTCAAGTACATATTGAGCACTTGCCCAGTGTGAGACTGTACAAGGCCCTGGGAACAGTCATTAAAGAACGCTGTGAAACTGGGACGGGGAGTGGTCTGAGGTGTTTTGCTCACCCAGGTCCCTCTCGTTCTGCACAAACATTCCCTTTGAGTCGTCTTCCCTGAACACTAACCTACAATATGTCCTCCTCCCATTTCTCTTTTCTCACACCACCCTTTTGACTTCCTCACAGCATTTACTGAAATCTTAAATTACCATAATTTTTAATGTTTTCCCCCATTCAGATGTCAGTTCCATAATAACAGGGACTATGTCCTTTTTTTCACTTCTGTAGCCCCAGTGTGTGCAGTACCTGGCACACAGCAGATACTTAACAACTATATTATGCTGTAATATTTTAATATCATTTTCTACTTCACTAATTCTCTCTTCATTTGTGTCTAATCTGATGTTAAAACTATCCACTGAGCTCTTAATTTCTATTATTGTATTTTTTTTAATTTATTAATTAATTTATTTATTTTTGGCTGTGTTGGGTCTTCATTTCTGTGCGAGGGCTTTCTCTAGTTGTGGCAAGTGGGGGCCACTCTTCATCGCAGCGCGCAGGCCTCTCACTATCATGGCCTCTCTTGTTGCGGGGCACAGGCTCCAGATGTGCAGGCTCAGTAGTTGTGGCTCATGGGCCCAGCCGCTCCACGGCATGTGGGATCCTCCCAGACCAGGGCTCGAACCCGTGTCCCCTGCATTAGCAGGCAGATTCTCAACCACTGTGCCACCAGGGAAGCCCTCTATTATTGTATTTTTAAGTTCTAGAATTTCCCTTTGGTTCTTTCTTTAAAAAATAAATTTATTTATTTTTGGCTGTGTTGGGTCTTCGTTGCTGCGTGCGGGCTTTCTCTAGTTGCGGCGAGTGGGGGCTATTCTTCGTTGCAGTGCACAGGCTTCTCATTGCGGTGGCTTCTCTTGTTGTGTGTGGAGCACGGGGTCTAGGTTTGTGGGCTTCAGTAGTTGTGACACGCGGGCTCAGTAGTTGTTCAATAGTTGTGGTGCACGGGCTTAGTTGCTCCGTGGCATGTGGGATCTTCCCAGACCAGGGATTGAACCCATGTCCCCTGCATTGGCAGGTGGATTCTCAACCACTGCGCCACCAGGGAAGCCCCTCCATTTGGTTCTTTTCTATAATTTCTAATTTGTGGTCTTGTCTTATATGTCTTTGAATACACTAAGCATAGTTATTTAAAAGTTTGGTTGATAATTCCATTATCTGGATCTTCTGTGTAATTGTTTCTATTATCTGTTGTTCTCTTTTTTTGTTTTTTTCGGGGGTTTTTTTGTTTTGTTTTTTGTTTTTTGATCACGTTGTCTTCAGTTTCTATGACGGGCTGGGCTATTGTTTCCTGTTTACTCTTACTCCTCAGGTGTAACCTTTCATGGTCCCAACCCAAAGCCTAGTGGAGGGTGGGGGAGTTTACCAGGGCCCCCATTTCTTAGTAGGTCTTGAACTAAAGTTTTTCTCCCCCAGCCCCATAAATCTGTAGAAAGCTCTGCTCAGTTTCTCAGCTGTCTCTTCTGGAAGTGGCAAATACTTTTAGGGGAAAAGCAGCCCCAAATAAAGGGCTCACCTCTTTGTTCCCCTTAATTCTTTTCTTCATTGGTAACTCCCCAGTACTTAGTCTGCTATTGCCCCATAATAAGCATTTATTGACTGCATGAATACAGGTATGCAAGTCTTGGAGGTGGGAGTGATCACCTTATATTCACCCATTCATTCAGCTAGCCTAACTGCCATATTCTGTTTTTTTGTTTTATTTTGTTTTATTCATTTATTTACCTATTTTTGGCTGCGTTGGACTTTCTTCAGTTGCAGTGAGTGGGGGCTACTCTTCGTTGAGGTGCACGGGCTTCTCATTGCGGTGGCTTTTCTTTCTCGCCGAGCATGGGCTCTAGGCGCATGGGCTTCAGTAGCCGTGCCACGCAGGCTCAGTAGTTGTGGCGCACGGGCTTAGTTGCTCGGCGGCATGTGGGATCTTCCCAGACCAGGGCTCGAACCCGTGTCCCCTGCATTGGCAGGCGGATTCTTAACCACGGTGCCACCAGGGTAGCCCCATATTCTGTTTTCTGCTGAGTTAAAGAGGTGACGAGACCTAGAGGGACCTGGTGTTGGGTCAAGCTACTAGGCCATATTCTTAGCAGACACAACCTTTAGCACAGTGACCAACAGAAGAAGCTCTTGGAACACTGAGGAACTCCCTCTCTTTGAAGGAGTTGTAGGGGGTGTGGATTGAGATTTCCCATCAAGTCAGGTTTGGAGAAGGTGTACAGTAGGACAGGGAAGTCAAGAAATAGACTAGGTTCTATCTCCAGCTCTGCCACTAACCTGCCCTTCTTGGGCCCTCAACTTTCCCATCTGTAAAATGGGGGTCTCTCTAAGCTCTTTAAGCTTTGCGACCAGGGTTCTGTCTAACCAGATGGTGTCAAGACAGAATGAAACTGCTCTGAGGGCAGGAGAGGAAAAGGTTTGAAGCCCCACTTCTCTCAGGTACTGACAGACTCCAGATATCCCTTCATGCCCCAAGTCCTGATGACCCTAAAAACCCTTCCAGCACCCAGATCCCCCCACCACTAGCAGCTCAAGCTCAAATGACAGCAGAGACCCAGGAAGTGGAAGAGAAATTTCTCAGGTTTCTAAGAATATTTTTGCAAATATGAGCTTGGCATTTAAGTATCCTCACAAGAATCCACAGCATGGAGAAAGGGCATCCTGGCTGGCCCCAGGGTTTAGCCCATCTTAGCTGCCTCTTTGTAAGAAGGGAGAAGACTGCCCAGTGTGATGGCGCCAATTTTCAGCAGAGCAATCTTGGACTTCAACATGGGCCTCTTGTCTCCTGGGCTAGTGCCCTTTTGGTATCTCTGCCTCACAGACTCTCATGAACCCCCAGAATCACCCACCCCAACAGGTGCACCAAAGGCAGCTGAGACTTGCACAGAGAGTCAGGAAAGGCCTCTGGTGAAGGAGCTGATGGGAGTGGGCAGTGACAGGTAGTTGAGGGCTCCACCCACTTCCTTCCCTACCCACCTCCCCGGGGCGAGATTCCTACCCCTCTCTCGCCACTTCCTGACTTTCTCTCTCCAGCCTTGACTTTCAGTTCTTTCCTGTTTCCTTTTAGCCAGGGCTGGAGGTCCTAAAGGCCCACTCAGGTTTTTCTGAGGCTTGATACATGAGACACAAAAGCATAGAAGGGAAGTGAGAGGGTTTATTTTTTTCAGTATCTGGCATGCAAATGAGACACAGAACAGACTAAGGAAGGGAGAGTAAGTGAGGCTGGAGCTGGACTGTAGAGCCAATCCCTGGGTCCTCCAGGAGGGAGCGGGTCAGGGAACCAAGACTTAATTGGTGACTTCTATCTAGGAAAGCCCCAGAGGTTACATACATGGCTGCAGCCTCAGACGTACCTGGATTCAATTTCACGTGCAACTGGCTCCACCTTTCATTACCTTGGACAAGTCACTTAATGTCCAAGCCTCAGTTTCTTCATCAGGAAAATGGGGATAATTATGAAACCTACTGCAGAACCCCACTGAGAGAATACAATGAGAGGATGTATAAAGAATGGAGCACTGTCCAGGCACCTTTGTGATTCACCTCATCCCCCACCCGTGGCTAGAACTTCACAGCCACCCCACCCCAAACCCCTTCCCCAGCAGTTTAACTTCTGGTCCCTCCACTAGCCCTCCTCCTATCCATCTGAGATTGATATACACAATCTGTTATTTTCTTCATCCAAATCACAAGATGCTAGGTCTTAATAAACTTCAGCAATAATCCACTTCAGTCTTCTCACTTGAAATGAGAAACCTGAGGCCCAGGGGGAATGGGCTTACCTAGAAGCTAGGTTTCTGGATTCCTAACACAGTGCTCCTTCGTTTTCACAGAAATCTCCTCCCTCACCACCCCAAATTTTCATGCTCCCCAAGCCTTCATTCTGAACCTGTGGAACAGTCTACAACCTTATCCTGAAACCTAAATTTATCCCAGCCTTTTCTCCTTCAGCGCCTATCCCCTACCCCAATCTCCTTTTAATTATACTGTATTTAATTCTCTGGCAGTTGTTTTGTTAAAGGCTCAGGAAGGTACAGTTTCTGGCCTAGGGTCTCGGAGTTGATAGGTGATTAAACCAAGATTCAATCCCCGCTATGCATGACTCCAAGCCCAGGGTTCTATTTACTGCCCCACAGGTGCCTCGTGGATGCCTACCTCCCATCCCCGGGGATGTGCCTCAGTCCCTCCCCAGAACCCATCATCTGCCAGGGCTGTAGAACCTAGGGCCTGGCACGCTCCACCCCAAGGTCTGTAGAAAAGCAGTAGCACCCCACCCCACCCTGTAGGCCCTCCTTCCTTTCCCTCCACCCCGCCTCCCTGCCTCCTTCTCGTTCAAAAGCAGCCAAGCCAAAAGAGGCCTGCAGATAGCCCTGCGTTCATCTCCAAAAGCTGCTACAAAGAGGGCCGTTGAGAGACTCCCAGGATGAAAGGCTTCCTCTTCCTCCTATTCACCATCAGCCTCCTGATTATGATTCAGGTAAGAGCAGCACCCCAGAGCCCCCGGCACCATCACCCAGGACTCCCCAGATCTGCCCGGCATGGGGGAGAGGGCATGCAGGCTCCTGGGCACCCAGCCTTCTTCCACGGGAGCAGAGGCTCCAGCAGGGGAACCAAGCGCTCAGGGGGCCTGGCTCCCAGCCTTCCAGTCCTTCTGGTTGGGGTCAGACTGTTTGAGGGCTGCCCCTGAGCAGGACTGTCTCCTGTACCCGAGGCTGGGGAGCACTTACAGGGTGCCAGGCACACTGAGGCACCCAAGGGGATTAAGAGGCTTGGGAAGACAGCCCTGAGTGAGGATGGCATCAACCCACAGGGAACCTGGGGAAATGGTCCTATGGGAGGGGGCCGGGAAATGTTCAAATGGAGGCTGATCCGGCTCTGGAGGTGGCAGGAAACCCCCCGGGAGAGGAGGCTGCGTGTTCGGCAATGCTAAGATAGAAATCTCCCACTCCGGAAACAGGTAGAGTCTCGAGATCGATTGCTATTCCAAGAAGCAGCTTTGGCAGCATCTCACGTGTTAGTCGGTCTAGGAGATGGGAACCATCAAGTTTTCGATCAAGAACAGCTTGATCACCATCAAAAACAGCTTAATCTCCACGAGGGGCAGTTTTAGTTGCAGCCTGATCAAGCATTGAGAACAGTTTGATCACCATCTGGCCACCTCCTCAGGGGAGAAGTCACACCCTCCCCATCCACCTACACTTTGCCAGGTCCCTTCTCACCAGCCCTGTCTCATGTGACCCCCATGACTGTGACGGGCTCTCCTCCCCATTCACAAGATGAAGAAACTGAGGTTCAGGGAGGCTCAGGCCCTGGACGGTCAAGGGCTGGGGCCACAGGCTCCCCTATCTCCTACATGCTGGAGGAGCTGGTGGTCTGGTGGACGTGAAAGGAAGGTTCTGTGGGACGTGGACCAGGAACTGCCTCTGACCCTGCCTGTGTTGAGGCAGGAAGCAGCCAACCATCCCCACAGGACCTTGTGGCAGAAGCTGTGGTCACTGGGGCAGAGAACTGAGAACTACAGTCTTGGGGTGGGGAAACTGTGTCTCAACAACACACATGAGATTCACCCCGCCGTGAGCTTGCCACACTTCTCCTCTTGCAGATACAAACTGGAGTCTTGGGAAACCAGACCACCACCCAGAAACCCAGGAATGGGGCCCCAGCCCTCGGGAGCCTGGGCGGCGGCAGCACCCTTCTCTTCTTGACGAACACCCTCATCCAGCTCTTCCACCTCAGATGAGGTGACACGCCCCAGCCCAGCCCTAGCCCCGTGCCCCCAAGACAGCTGCCACCATCACTAGCAAGAGAAGCCCCCCCTCCGCCCCATCCTTGGGAGGGGCTGATGCTAGAGATGAGCAGGTTGTGGGAATTGACAGGTAGAGCCTGGGGGGCCATGGCCGACACAGCAAGATACTGCCATGGAGGGGAAAGCACCACCACCCAGCTGGGGCTCAATAAAGTTGTCATGTACTTGGAGTGGGGTCCTGTGTGTGGTCACTGGACGTCACCAGGCCCAAAGAGCCAGGTCTGCAGCAGCACCACCAAGGGGCCACCTACAGCCCCATCAGCAGGCGAGGTGGCACCAGTGAGCTCGCACCTCACCTGCCCTGCGCCAAAGTCCAAATGCGGAGGCCCTTCCCCTTCGAATCCCCTTGCAGGGACACGACCCAGAACCTGCCATCTTCACCCTCCCTTTAGTTGCATTTGCTTACCTGTCCCTGGGAGTTTGGGAATGATGGTCCCAGAGGACCCCACCCCCACCCCCTCCCAGACCCTGGACATCCCCAGTTGCGGAGGCTCAGAGAGCCCCCCACTCCACTGCCTCGGTGTCCTCAGAATGACAGATTCAGAGAGAAGCCCCACCCCGCAGCCTATAGGGGTTCCCAGCCTCACAGCCATCCTCCTGTCTTCACATCTCCAACCACTGGGGGCTGAAAAAGATGAAGAGGCCACTGTCCATTTCTTCCCTGCCTACCCATGGGCTGGGAAGGCAGGAAGGACAAACAGCTGTTCCAACCACTCCTACCTCTCCTGGGTTTGGGCTGGTGGAATTGGGAGCTGAAGAGTAGGAAGGGAACTCTGGAGAAGCCCCCAAGGGCCTCGACCATCTCTGCCTCTTCCCGGAGGACGTTGGCCAAGGGGACAAGTGTCTACCAGATTGAAAGACTATGTCCTGCCCTCTCTGAGCTGGGTTAGGGACCAAGACCCCCTGTTCTGGCTTCTTGGGGGCCAAACCTTTAGGACTTGAGACCAGAGTTGGGGGAAAGTGAGAGGAGCCCGGGTGGGCACAGCCCTCTGAGGTGTGGCTCCCACTTGCCTTTCCCTCCCCGCCCAGAGTCCCCCGCGCACTGCACTTCCAAGTTTCCGCCCCTGGACTTGTCTGCGTTCCTCTGCCACCCTCTAGCCTGGCTGACTCCTTCTCATCCCCCACATCTGAGCGGAGGGTTCCCTCCTCCGAGCAGTGTTCCCTGCCCTGTGCCCCTAAATGGTTTAGGCTCCTCCCCTGTGCATCTTTCCACCTCCATTCTTACCCCGTCACTGAGTGTATCACCGTCCCATCGGGATCCTCCACGGGACTGTGAGTGGCTTGAGGGCGGGGACCAAGGGGCTTGGTTCATATTTGTGTCCCCATAGCCCAGGGCCAAACCTGGCTCAGAGCAGTCTCTGAGAACACATCATTTGGGGTGACTGCATACAAGACCACACTCAGCGGTTAGCCTGCTCCCAGTGTTCCCTCTGGTGGCAGACGGAGGCCTTACCTGGGCCCCAGAACTGGAGCTGGGAGGGAGGAAGCCCACCTGAGTGCAGGCAAGTAAGAAGGCCGGTGAACAAATCCTCACTCCCACCCCCAAATATCAAGGTGCACAGAGATGAGGATACCTGGGAGCATATTATAAAACAGTTTATGTTACAACAAAAACCCCTATAAAAACATTGCATCCCAGGGAGGGCCTCCAGGGCTGGGGGGTGGGGGGGAGGTTCAAAGCACATGGACAGTCCAGATCTGGGACGCCCTGTCCTTGGCCAGCTCCCATAGCACTGCGTGGTCCCGGTCGTAGCCCTGGCCACCTGGGGGAGGGGGTAAGAGATGGGGAGACGGTCAGAGAGAGCTGGGGACTCTGCTGCCTGCAGCGGCCTTCTCCCACACACATGCCCAACTCACCCTTCACATCTAGGATCCGGCCTTCAAACATCTGGCTGCAGATATGGCCTGATTCGCTGATCCTCCACGTCTGGCGGGGCAGGCGGCTCTCAGCCCACAGCACTACCTTGGAGCCTGTGCTGGGGGTGCCAATCACCTGCAGGCTCATGGTGGGGGCTACCTGAGGCCCCAGGAGGTCGTCAGGCACTGGCCCTCCCCACAGAGACTCCACCAAACCCAAGACACCATTGACACACCCAGCTTTGAATCCTGGCTTGTATGGACTGTGACTCTGGGCAAATCTCCTAATCCTTCTGAGCTCTGGTTTCCTTGGGGACGGCTGTTGTGAGGGTTCAATGTGAGAAACCATAAAAGGGCTGGAAAAATATGAGCTCCTCCAGGAAGCCTTCCATGACTGACTCCTGAAGCGCAGGCTTTCGCAGCAGACAAGCTTCCACATACTTACTGGCCATGTGACTTTCAGCCAGTTACTTAACTTCTCTGTGCTCTCTCGTTTCCTCGCCTATAAAATGGGAAGTATGATAGGACTTGCCCCCTAGTGCCCTCTAGGGATTACATGAGGCAGTCACATGAAGAAACCTGCAAGGTACCTCCGTCCAATGCCACCTTCTCAGGAAGGGCTCCCCTTGTCAGACCTACTGATACTTCCTATTTTCCTTTCTTAATGTATTTTTCCTCTATTGCTCTTTTTAACACCTAAGGTACTAAGATATTTTACTCATTTGTTTCTTTCTCTCCCCACTAGGATGCAAGCTTCAGGAGGGCAGGAGTTGTTTCTGTCTTCTCACTGTTATATTCCCAGCACCTAGAACAGGGCCTGGCACATAGCAGGTGCTCAGGAAATGTTTGTGGAGTGGATCTATCATTATTAATAGGATCCAAATCTGTCACAGGATATCAGAGCTGAGTGGTCCCTTAGAAGCATCTGGTTCAACGCTCTTGTTCTGCAGACGGGAGACAGGCCCAGAGAAGAGCCCGAAGTGCCCAGGGGTACACAGCCTGCATTCTCCACCTCCACCAGGGTCCTGGTGTTTGTGTATCTCTCTGTCTCTCTGGCCCAAGGCTGGGTCCTGTTCCTGACTGGGAACAGGCTGGGACTCCCAAAGGTAGGCTTGTGAGGGTCTGGGGCCCTGGTGACCCTGTCCCAGTCCCTAAACTGGTACCTGGTTCTTCAGCAGCCCATCCTCGTAGTACCAGATACAGCTGCCTCCAGCTTGGGGCTCAGAGACCACCACGCGGCCCGCCTTCATGTCCTCCACGTGGTCCGGCACTGCCAGGAGTCCCCCCAGTGCCGCATTCCAGAGATGGAAGTAAGCCCGGCGCTGGTGAGTGGGGGGAGCTGAGAGTCAGGGGTCTCTGGGCAGGGATGCTCCCACTTGGGCCCCCAGTGCCCTCAACTCTGGACCCTCCAGTAACCCAAGCTCCCAAGCTCTCCCTCCTGCCCCAAACCATCCTCGACCCTGCTTCTAAGTCACCCCTCCTTTCTCACACATATGCCGGGGGCACATACGTAGGGCACCCGCACACAGTTCCACATCTGTAGAGATACACACAGAAACACTGGCAGATACACCCAAGATCCACATGGTTGTACAGGAGTGCCGCAGACACAAACATATGGATACACGTCGACATGTACACTCACACCATTTGCTCCCCCAGCCGACTCCACGCCTGGCACTTATGTTTGCCAAAAGTTTGGATGTGTATGGGAATACAGATGTGCACACACACTTACAGACAGAAATGCACGCACTACGCATGCTGAAGAGGTAGCCCAGCAGGGCAGACACTGGGCTGTCAGACATCAGACCTGGCTCGGCCACAAATCACCTGGGGGTCTGGGATGGTGGTGACAGTAAAAATAGTAATAACAATAATCACGGCTAACGTTCGTTGAGTGCCGAACCATTCAAGCACTGTTCTAAGGGCTTTACATCATTATTATCTTCAATCCTCTAAACAACTCGATCATACATAGCACCCCCATTTTAAAGATGAGGAAACCGAGGCCCATGGAGGTAAAATACTTGTGAAGATTGCAGAGCAAATTCTTGTCCACTTCTCTGGGCCTTTATTTCCCCATCTGTAAGATGTGAAGGTTGGAGATAATCTCCAAGATTCCTTCTAGCAATGATGTTATGAGTATGAAATAGGGACCACACAAGTTTCCTCACACAAAGACACACACTTTCAACGGTGTCAAAGTACAGGCACGTACAGTCATAAATATACTCTCACAGATGTACAGGGTGAGGGGATGACAAACATCCCCCCACAGATCACCTCCAGAGGACACATGGATACAAGTGACATCACAGACACAGAAACGCCCTCAGATGGGCATGCGCGTGCACGCACACACACACACCCCCTCTGTGGCCACGCCTCCACATAAATGCACATGCACAAAAATGAGACACATGTCCAGACATGCACTCACAGACATACGGAAACACAAGTACAGACACAGTGTTTCAAAGTGAGGTGTGCTTACCACTGGTGGGTGGTACAGGAGATAATTTTCAGGCTTATGTGGATAAGCCTTATTGTTAAAAATTTAATGGTAATGAATTTATCACAACGTCTATTAAGGAAAAATCATACATACACATCAAACCCATGATCTTATGGACATTACTCCTTAGGATAGGATAAAGTTAAAAAAAAAAAAGGTGAGTTGGTTTAGAGGAAAATATTAAGGAGACAATGGTTCAAAAGGAATGATGGTGTGACAAAAATTGTGACAAAAGTACACAAAGGTTGAGTTTGGGAAACATGGGAAACGCACAGACAGACAAACAGCCAGACAGACTGGCCCAGACGTGCTCAACCCGACATGCTACCTACCTGCTTGATGGGGTAGAGGGAGCCCACCCTCTGGGTCCCACTGTACGTCAGCCAGTTGGTGATCTCGCAGCTGCCCACCAGCCACTGGCGGCCCCGGAAGTCGCTGTGCTGGCACAGCACCCAGCTGAGCCCAGCAAGTGCCACAGACACAGAGAGGAAGATAGACAGACAGACAGACAGACAGGCAGGTAGAAGAGGAGGAGCAGCCGTCAGAACATTCTCCACCTCCTCCTCTCTCACGCCCCCGGACTCCTCTGCCTGGGGTTCAGGTCCCGGGAGGGGGTAGAGAGGGAGGCTGGGAGGGAGCTCTGGGGTTTGAGGGCAGAGGAAGATCCTGGAGAGCACCTCGGGCTGGGGGGTCCAAGCCCTGAGGGCCAGTGACCCTTCTCAGCCTGCACTTCCCCCCTCTCCCTCCTGGCGTGGAGGGGAGTGCAGTAGAAGAGGGGGGAAGACCTGTAGGCCCCCGACCTCCCTCCCTCCCTCGCAGCCCCCGCATCCCTACAGCACACTCACAAGCCCCCCTTGATCCGCACAGACAGCACGTGGTTGTTGAAGCCCTCGGCTTGCAGGCTCCGCAGCTCCCCACCGAGCTCGATCTCCTTCCCCTCGAAGCACTCCAGGCCATACAGGAAAATGGATGGCTCTGAAAAGTGCTGCGGCCGGGGGCACGGAGAAGGGGTGAGGCCACGAGAGCCCCTGACTCAGCCCCTCTAGTTCCAGAAACCCCAACTCCCAGAATGGTCTTTCAGGCTCTCTTCCCTCCTGAGCTCCACCCCACAGGGCCCCTGACTCCTGGACACCGCCAGCTGGGTGTCCCCCAGATTCTCAGATGTAGCATGTGCCAGATGGAACCCCCATTGCCCCTCAAACCTCCTCCCCAGTAAATGGCACTTCTAAGATGAGTGACAAGAATAATACTGGTCATTATAGCAGTTCTCATGTATTCAGGGCTTACTACACGCCAGGTTCTGTGCCAAGTGCTTTACCTGATCTCGTTATAACTTCTCAACAGCCCTATAAGCAGGTGCTATTATTATCCCCACTTAGAGGGAAACTGAGGCTGGAGAAGGTAAATCACTTGCTCAAGGCCCTAAGGCCAGGCTTCAGAACCAGGTCTGTTTTTCTTCAGAGCCCAGCATGTAGTTGTACAGAACCTGGCTCTGTCTATTACCGGCTGCGTGACCTGAAGCAAGTCACGTGACCTCTCTGTGCCTCAGTTTTCACGTCAGAAAAAGGGAGAAGATAATAGGTATATGGCTCATGGGGTTGTGGTGAGGATTAAATGCCTTAGTGCATGGGAAGCCTTTTAAACACTGCCCAGAGCATATGGTACAGTAAACACCAGCTGTTCTGCTTGTGCTACTCCCACTGGCCACGCAGTCCATAACCAAGTCCTACAGACTCCAGGTCCTTCATCAGCCCATGTCACTTCTCTCCACATCTTCCTAGTCCAGGACATCATCACTTGTCCTGGATCACTGTAGCAGCAGCCCCACTGCCTTCCTCCTGCCCACCGTTCCCCCCACGCAGCTAAGCCATCTTGCCGTTCCACTCCTCCCTGCCCAGAATCACCACCTCATCGGTCGCCCCTGGCCCCAGCCCACCCCTGAGTGCTAGCCCCTCCTGGCCCTGTCCCACCTCAGTTTCAGGACACAGCACTCTGAGGTGTAATCTTTCTGGGTTCCTTGAAGGCAGGGCTATGTCTGATATATTGCAGGGTTCCAGGACCTATCTCAGCAGGGGTTCAATAAATCCCTAGTAAGCTGACCTGGTTTTGAAGCCCTGGGGTCAAGGGGACCTGGGGTGGCTCTGAAGACTGGGTTTAAGCCCCAAAGCCCACCCAGCAGTGAGAAGAGGCTCTGTGTGTGGGCTCCCCCAGCTGCAACCCCTGCCTCAGGGGTGCCTCCAACTGGAGCGGGGCACTTACCAGGGGCACCTTCTGGAGAGAGCCCAGGACCGTGGAGGCCAGGCAGCCCATGGCTGTGAGAGTGGGGAACTCGCCCTCAGAGAGAATGTGCTGCTCACCCTCAAAGTTCTTCTCATCAAACAGGATCCAGCTGGGGAAGGAAGGGGAAGAGTGGGGGGATGTGAGTAGGTATTTGAGCCCACCCTCTCCTTGGCCTGCCCAGGCGCCCCTGGGATACAGCAGAGTGGATGCAGACTTGATGGGGATCCCCTGGTCCAGGGGAGACCAAGGATAAACAGGCATTGCAGCAGCAGGGACTAAGGTCAGACTTAAGAAAGGACTGAATGAAATCATACCACCCTTCGGGGGAAATTTGGCAACATCAAGCAAAACTCCATGTGCAATTACTCAGCAATCCCATTTCTCAGAATCTATCCCAAGGACACCCTTCAAAAACAGGAAATGACACATACATAAGGCTATTGATTTCACACTGTTTGCAGTGGCAGAGTGGGAGCAGCCAAATGTCCATCAATTGGGGATCGGTTGAATAAGAATTTGGAGTGTAACACAGCAGTCAAAAAGAATGAGGAAGAGCTCTTAAAGGGATATAAAGTGATATCCAAACTGTTAGGTAAAAAAATCAAGGTGCATAACAGTGTTTACAGTATGCTTCCTTTTAAAAAAACTGAGATATAATTCACAAACCATAAAATTCACTCTTTTAAAGTGTACAGTTCAGTGGTCTTTAGTATATTTACCAGGTTGTAGTATGCTTCTTTTTGTGTAAGAAAATGGAGGAGGAGGAAAACAAAACATATTTGGTTTCTATAATTATATGTAAATTTATATGAGCGCATATTTGTTTATATCTTCAAAAAGAAACAATGGATGAATAAACTAAACACACACACACACGCACGCACAAAAGATTACTTATAGGCGGAGGGAGTGGAAAAGGTAGCAGGGACAGAGATAAAAGCTATTGTTTTTTTAAGTCTTGACTTTGGAAATATTATGGACTGAATGTTTGTATCTCCCCAGAATTCCAATGTTGAAGTCCTAACTTCCAATGTGATGGTCTTTGGGAAGTAATTAGGTTTAGATGAGGTCAAAAGGTTAGAGCCCCCATGATGGGATTAGTGTCCTTATAGGAAGAGGAAGAGATAGGAGCTCTCTTTCTCAGCCATGTGAGGACACGGCAAGAAGGCAGCCATCTGCCAGCCAGGAAGAGAGCCCTCACCAGGGAACCAAATCAACCAACACCTTGATCTTGGACTTCCAGCCTCCAGATCTGTGAGAAAATAAATTCCTGTTGTTTAAGCCACCCAATATACGGTATTTTGTTATAGTAGCTCAAGCTGACTAAGACAGGAACACTACAAATATTTTATGTAATTAGAAAACAGAATTAAGTAAAAATGAGAAGTATTCATAAAAATTAAAATAAACAAAATAAATGAACCTAACTGTATATCAGGCTGGTGGCATAACTGCACAGAAAAAAGTATTATTTCAAATGTCTTAAAAACACAATAGTTTGAACTGTACATACCTAATGGGACGTAGGTGAATGTTCTGAGGACAAAAAGAACAACAGAGAGACCTCAAACAGCATTCACTGGTTTTTACTGTTAGTAGTAATATCAGTATTATAATTTTGAAACACCTAGCGTGCAGATTTTGGTCTCCAAAGAGCATTATGCATTAAAACAAGCAGGATTCTTTGGGAAATGATTCCTGGTTTGAGGCAAAAAATGTACAAAATGATCCTGGAACATCTTACTGTACCAGAAAAACAAGGAAGTTATAAGAAAAACTATTGAGGTCATATAAAAAATACCCAGGAAGCAATTGGGAGGTGCTCCCATTTGCCAAAGATGAAACAATTTGAGTACACAAAAGAACAGTGACTCCAAGGGACTGGAGCATTTCATATACATAAAAAACCCATGAGTTCATAACAATACTTAAAAAAATCTTCATTGGTCAGCTCTAGAGGTTGCTAGGGCACCAATTCAGAAATTATTCTGAAAATTGATAGAAAGGGGCAAACACTGATTCTTGGGAAAAGATCAAACTGCCTTTTTTGTATAAACTATTTCAGGTAAACAAACAGTTGAAAAGGGAAAGTCCTTCTTTATAGAAGTATTCCAGCCAATATATGTATAGGGAATAACAAAACTTAGAAAATCATATTGTAACCTCTAAAGAAATAATGGGTCTAGGCAATTATCATCAATGGATGCTAAAAATCTTTAGGTGAAAGGTCAGCGAGGAATCTTATAATGTAGGGATCTTAATATCATTAAAAATGGGACAGCTTGACATGTGCCTCCTCATGTGATGCAGTGGGAAGTATACATACCACCTCTAATAGTCTTCTTGCCAGCAAAACAAAACAGCCTGGATCTCATCAAACCTCTAGATCTAACTACCAGTTTACAGGAAGTATGGGGCACAGAGGAACAAAATTAAAACACCACCAGGAAGCAATCAGCTAAATACAGAAGATGGGAAACTTACCGGGCAAATTATTGGGTTCTTTAAACGAATAAATGGTATAAAATAAAAAGAAGAGAAAGGTACTGTTATACGTTAAAGATGAAATGGACAACATGCAATGTGTGGACCTTGTCTGGATCCTGAGAAAAACAAACCAATTTCACAAAGGCATTTGTTGAGATAACGGGAGGAATTCGAACATGGACTGGGTATTAGGTAATAATAAACTATTGTTAATTTAGAAAATGTAAAAACTGCAGACAGTATAGTGTAAATTAACAGTAATGATAAATTACTGTTAATTTACACTATACTGTCTGCAGTTTTTACATTTTCTACTAAAACTTTATTTTGCTTTGTTTGCTTTGATTGAATGATTCGGATCATTGATAATCTCAAGGAAGCCAAAGGAAGGAAATCATTTGCAACAAAGACCTCTAATTACAGCCTCGACTTCCAAGCTGAGCTAAGTACTTCTGGGCAGGTGCCCCCCGCTCCCCTCCCGCCCCCGTCTCCCCTTCCCCACTTCCTCACCTGCCGCCGTGGACCCGGCAAGATTGGGGCTGGAAGGAGGGGGGAAGAGAGGTCTGGTCATCGTCAAAGGAGATGTGGTCGCCCAGGAAGTCCGGACCGGAGAAAAGCTGAATCTGGCGGCAGACACGGGAAGAGATGAGAGTGAAGGAGGGTGATGGAGTGGGACAGAGTGAATGGGGAAGTGGGGGAGAGATTTGAAATGAGGGAAGAGGAGACATAGGCCCCCACCAGCTCCTTACCTTTGAGACAAAGTGCAGATTGTGCTCCCCGACCTGAAGGGACCGAAGTTTCGAGCTTTAAGGAGTGTGCTAGCCCCCAGCCTCAATTCCTCTGGTTTCAGTATTCCCGACCCTTTTCTCAGATCCCTCACCCTCAGGTCCGTATTAGCTCCGCCCCTTCCAGGAGGCCCCGCCCCCAGGAGCTCCAAGCCTGGTTGTTCCAGTCGCCACCACCCCTGCGGGGGGACGCCAAGCCCCTTCCCTCTAAGAGGCCCCGCTCCTGCGGCGGGCACACACCTGCAGGACCGGCTGCAGAGAGGCGAGGGCGCTGCTGCTCGCGCCCCAGTCTTCGCAGTTGCGGTACACGCCCTTCTCCAGCACGTACTGCTCCCCGGAGAAGCCCACCTCCTGATAGGCCACCCACCTGCAGGAAGGGCGGGGCGCGGGTTAGCGTGGAGGAGACAGTGGAACCGCCCCCGGCCGGCCCAGCTCCCGGAGCTTCGGTCACTCACACGCCGCTGAGCACGTGGATGGCCTGCGTTCGGGGGCCGTGTCCCGCCAGCTCCACGTCCGGCAATGCCTCGCTCACCTCCACGCCATGCCCCTCAAAGTCCATGGCCTCAAACAGCACCACCGCCGGGTCCCCGAAGTCCTGGGCCCCAGGGACAGTCAGGTTTCTCCCGCCCACCGACGGAAACCCCTGGGAGTGCCCAGACCCCCAAGGACGCAGTCCACCAAGGGACTTTGCGGTGAGGTGATCAGTGTGGGCTGGGGAAAGGCAGCAGGAGGGAGAGGCTAGACCTCAGGGAACACTTCCAGGTGCTGTAGAGAACAGGGAGAGGAGGCGCACATTCTTCCCTCAACAAGTTGTGCTGGGGCAAGTATGGCTGCGGCCAGAGGCAGAGGGATGGCCCAGTTGCTCTTGCTTACCGTCCGGATGACTCGCAGGGAGGTCAGCGCCTTGTTATAGCCTCCCCAATGTGACCAATCAGCGTATTCTCCCTCCTCCAGCAGATACTGGTGACCCCGGAAACCCTCCTTCTCGTAGCCCACCCAGCTGGGGGAAGGGGGAGGCAGACAAACAGACTCAGTCACAGGAAGCCCATGGATGTGTAAGAGAGCTGCCCCTACCCCTAGGCGGACCAGGTCACTTCCCATCCTGGAGGGTAGAGGCTAGTGGGGAGGATGAGGTAGAAGGAAGGGTCCTAGTCCTCACCAGCCCCCAAGAACTTGCAGGGACCCCACAGAGGCCAAGCTGGGGCTCTGGCCGTCCTCTGGCTGCTGCAGGTTGTAGATGTCTCGGCTCACTTCCCAGCTCTGGCCCTGAAAGCCTGGGGCCTCATACACTACAGCCTGCGGGGAAGAGGGGCTGTGTGAGGTTGGTGGGGAGTAATCTGGACCCAGACCCACCCAGCCACCCCAGGATGACTCTACCCAGCATCAACCCAGAGCTAAGCCCTCCCACTCCCTCACTGAGCCCCAAGCCCTTACCTAACTCCTGTCTCTTCTCTGACCTCTGACCTGGTCCTTACACATCAAAAGCCAGTTCCCAGTTGGGCCCGATGTAGCCCATCGGGTTCCACCCCTCCCTTCCCCAGCCCAGCCTCTAGCCCCCAGCTCCCACCTCTCCCACCTTCTAGTCCAGGCCGTGATAGCCACACACATACAAACACCCCACCCAAAGGTCCTCTTTGACCCTGAGGCCCAGATGCTTACCTTGGGCTCCCCTGGCTTCTCCACACTTGGGCAGCCCTGCAGAGGAGACAGAGCTGAGACACCAGCCCAGAGGTGCGGGAAGACAGATGGGGCTGGTGACCTAGGGTTTACTTGTTCCTGGGGCCCCTAAAAATGGCCAACCCCATGTCCTCCCTCTCCCCCAACCCTTGGACTAATCTTCCCTCTCCTCCAATCCCATTCCCAGTAGGAGCTCCCAGGCCTTTCCTCTTCACCCAGACTACAGGACAAGGCTGCTTGGGACCACCTGCTCCTTACCAATCTCATGGGCTTCAGGGAGCCCACACTGGGGTCTGATGCACCCCAGGCCTCTGGGGTGGGGTACTCTCCAGGCTCCAGGATGCAGGGAGTGTCTTCAAAGAAGGGCTTGGGGTATAGAAGCCACCTGAGGGGAGGCAGAGAGGCAGCTGCACCCCAGACTCCCGGGAACACAGATTAGTGGATGGGGTGGAAGGGGTAGAAGGGGGAAAGAAGTTTTGGGGGAGAGGCCCCCATCAAGGGGACTCTGGAGGACATTTCAGGTCCCCATAATTTCCTGCAGCAGCCACTCCATTGATCTCCCCTCCTCTGACCTGGCCCTCTCTAATTGCACACAGCGGCTGAGAGTTCTTTCCAGCAGCCGGACCTGCTTAAAAACCCCTGGTAATTCCCCATTAGCCTCACAATACAGCCCAGCTGCACAAAGAGGCCTTTTGTCCAGTCCCCCTGCCTTCCTCCTGGACCTCACATCTCCCCACTTGCTGCTTTCTTTGGCCAGAGTGAACTTTCAAAGTCAGTCTCTCACTTCTGGGCCTTTGCAGGTGCTAGTATACTCTTTTCCCCATTCATTCAATTAACAAATATTTAGGGGCATCTACCCCCTGCCAGGCCCTGCTTCAGGCATCAGAGATACAATAGTGAACAAAACATACGAAGTCCCTGCCCTCATGGAACTTAGATTCTTCTGGAGCTGACTCATCCCAGCTGAGGAGTCTCCTCCTCCAGGAAGGCTTCTCTGACCTCAGGCTGGTTTGGTGCTGTTCTGTACTCCCACAGCCCCGTGTCTCTCCATCCTGGAACTCTGGATTGCCACTGTCTGCTTGCTTGCCTGGCCCCACCAGTAGACTGAGCACGTCTTGAGGGCAGGAACCATGTCTTGTCACCTCTGTGTCCCCAGCACCCAGCACAGTGAATGTTAAATGTAGGGTTTCCAGAACAGCCCAGACTCACAGTCCTGCGGAGACAGTGGCAGATGCCACCTGCAGAGGCCTCTCCAGGCCCTGGGGGTCCTCCAAGGCCTTGGTTAGCTTCACTTGCTCTCCCTTGAGGCCCTCCTCAGAGTACAGGCTGATCTCTGGGGTAATGTAGTCCTACGGAAGGAAAGGGGTGGAAGAATGAAGTATAAAACAACAGCCCTCATTGGGCTTCCCTGGTGGCGCAGTGGTTGAGAGTCCGCCTGCCAATGCAGGGGACACGGGTTTGTGTCCCTGTCCGGGAGGATCCCACATGCTGCAGAGCGGCTGGGCCCGTGAGCCGTGGCCGCTGAGCCTGCGCGTCCGGAGCCTGTGCTCCGCAACGGGAGAGGCCACAACAGTGAGAGGCCCGCGTACCGCAAACAAACAAACAAACAAACAAACAAACAAACCAGCCCTCAGAGACCACCCCCGCCTACACCTTCTTCCCCAAGTCTGTCCAGCTGGGGCTCCTGGGGACTTCTCCCCAGAAGCCAGAAATGACTAGGGTGTTCTCTGCAAGGTCAGCCAGACAAACCTGAGACCAAAGCCCTCACTGGTCCTGCACTGGCCCTTTGGGACCTGAGGCCAAAATTCCCAGCAGGAGCGTGCCAAGTGCCATGCCCTTTGCCTTGCCTCTGGGAGCCTCATTTCCAGCCTGGTGGAGGGATGGGCGGGATAGACAGCCACTTCCTGAGGTTTCACTTTGACCCTTCTTTTGTATACAATTCCAGACTGTATACAAGTCTCTATGCCTGTCCAGACTGGCCTCCTTATCCAAGGAAGCTGCACCTCATCCCTGGAAGCTGCAGGTCCTCTCTGCATTCTGGGTGTTTCTTCCTCACTAGGGCCATTTTCATTCACTCACTCCTTCATCAAATGTTTATGAAGCACCTACTGGGTGCAAGGCATATATATAAGGGCCTGTCCTACCCCTTCTCATTTGGTCTTCCCAACGAGAGTTATTACGCCATTCGCAGACTAGGAAAGTGAGGTTCAGTGAAGTCAAGTGGGCCGCCCCAGGGCACACAGCCTGTAAGTAGCAAGACCAAGAACAGAGCACTGCAGTTTTTGTTCACCGTTGCAACCCAGCACATCCCAGATGCCTGATACACACTAAGCACCCAATCAGTGCTGAATGAATCAAAGGAACCCAGGTCCACTGGACTTCAAAGCCCTTGTTTTTCTCTTGTACCTCATTACCTCCCACGTGAAGATGAATTTATTGTGAGAAGCTGCCCTAGCTAAGATTCTCATCCTCTCCTACCGGGAGGATTTCAACAGCTCTGGACTCAGGGTTATTTGTCCTTCCATTAAAAGAAATAACAACAAAAAACAAATTAAAAAAAAAAAAAAACCCAAAACGTCGGCTAGGGCCTGCTTTTAGATCTTTGCTTCCTCATGTGGGTCTCCCTAGTGGCCAAGACGGCTTTGTCAAGCTTAATTTTAGCAGTTTGTAAATTTGTGTTATGAAAACGATATTATTTTTCCCCACTTTACAGATGTGAAACTATAATAAGACTATGCCTTTTCAAACCACATACCCCTCCCTCAAAATTCAGAGGTTCCCCTCGGCCGGAAATCACAGCCCTTCCTGGTCTTCCTGTCTCCAGAATCCCTGTCTTTTCTCCTCCTGGCAACCAGAGGAATGTTTCTAAATCTCTAATCTGTTTATATGGCTTTTCTGCTTCAAACCCAGCCCTCATACCCTAGCTTGACCATGAGTCCTACAGGGCAGAGAGCAGATCCCCCAACCTACTCATTGCCTGGCGTGGTGCCGGGCACACAGCTGACATGAAAGAGCACCTGTGAATGACATGAAAGAGCACACGAATCAACACACATCCATGGCACCTTGGCTCTGGCCGTGGGCCTGAAAGCCTGGGCCCGGGGTGGGGAGGTGAGCGCTCACAGCACTACCCATTTCTATTGCTCTAACCGAATCCTTCTCCAGCACTAGCTGGAGCTACTGGAGCTTGGCCTCTGCCTGGCCCCTGCCTCCCCAAGCCAGGCTGAGCACACCCAGAATCCTTTTCTCCCCACTGGCTCCGAGGTCGGGACTTTACAGGTGAGACCATGATAAACCCTCTCCAGGCTCCGATCCCATATGATCTCTCCCAGAAATTCCAACTCTAGGTACCTGAGGCTGTCTCCCTCCTCAGGGCCTGGGGCTTAGGGTAGATGGGCAAAATCTGGTCCCCCACACCCAGCCACTCACCTGGACAACCCTCCTCAGGGAGCCAATGCCTTGGGTACTCCATGCTGGCCCCAGAGCTCCAAGTTCCACATCTCCTTCAGGCAGGACCAGCTTCTGGCCCCGGAACGCCGGTTCTTCGTACAGCATCCAGCTGTGGGCACAGAGACCTAGGGTCACTGAGTGGGGAAACGATGTACCCACAAGACAGGGTCTCTGGGTAGCTGAGGGGGTTTGTGCCAGGCACTTCTCACTGGGCACTTCCCACTGCTCTCACATCCCCCAGGTTCACACGCAGGACCCTGCCAGGAACTCCGCACTCACCAGCCTCGTACCACCCGTATGGAAGCCACGCGGGCCCAGCCGGAAGCATCAGCAATGTCTTCCCAAACCTCCCTGCTGCTGCCTTGGCAGCCAGGCTCCGAGAAGAGGAACATCTGGAGAAGGCACAGAGGGGGTCCTCAGGCACTGTCCCCAGGTCCCCCACCTTCTGCTGCCCCACCCATTTACCACCCCCCTACCTTTCCAGGCCTGGTGTTCAGTTTGCCCTGGGTCTTCATTGCTGAGCTCTGGAATGGAGAGTGGTGATAGATCTTACGGGGTTGCCTCCTTACTGTCTCCCCCAACCTGCCATTCCAGGAACCCCACATCCTCCCTATGGGCCTCCACCCCCAAAGAGCTGGCCCACAAAGGATGCTACACTTGCTCCCAACCCCCAGGTGCCTTCATCACTCTGTCCCTGGAAGCTGTCCCCTTCCCCAGCTTCCAAGATATCAAGCCCTTTGGAATCCACAGTGCAAATCTGCTGTTTGGATAGGGAGACGGAGGCCCAGAGAAATGTGGTCACACTGAACTAGACCTCAGACCCACGCCCCTGGCCCCTGGAGACTCTGCCCCCCAGTATCATGGTCCTCACACCATCCAAACTCTGGCCCAGATGAGGCCAGGCCCCCTCCATTGCCCATCCAAGGCCTCACTTACCCACCCCTCCGGGGACTGGGCACATGCGGACTTCTCTGGAGGTGACCCTTCCCTGTAGAGCAGGGGCAGCTGCCCTGGCACCTTCCTGAGCCCTGGTGCCCCGTGGGGCGGTAGAGCAGATGGTTTTGTGCCCAGTGGTTCCAAAGTGGGGGCCTCCTTGAGGGCAGGCACCAGACCCCCAAAGAGAAGGCTGCCTTCAAGACGGGAAGTGGGCCGGCTGCCTGCCTGCCACTCTGGCCCGACTTCTGGGTGGGCGCCCTTGGCACCTGCTGTGTACTTCTTCATCATCTCTAGAAGAGAGCAAGAGACCTGGCAGGGTCGGGCAGGGTGGGAGTCCCAGGAGGGGCTGGACCTGGCTTTCTCCTGCCTGCGCTGGAGATTTTCACCGTCGCTCAGGTAGGGGTTCTGTGGTTCTTCCTCCTCCTCCTCCTCCTCCTCCTCCTCTCCCCTTTCCTCTTCATTTTCTTCCAGTGCAGGCACCCCCTGGGGGCTGGGTCCCAGCACCCATGGCCCAGGCTGGTCCTCCTCGATGGCAGGCAGCGTGGCGTATGTGGCCAGGTAGGAAGAGCGGGGGGCTCGTGGCAGCCGGTGAGTGCGGAGGATCTCGGGGGGTTCCATACTCCGCAGGGTGTCCAGGAAAATCTCCAGGTCAGCGGTCAGGGCCACCTCCTCCTCCTCCCTTGATGGCTCCGGGAACGTCTCACCTTCAGCGGAGTCAGGGCCAAGCTGGGACTCCAGGCTGGCCTCTGCTCCCATCAGCCTTGGGGCAGGGGGGCCTCCTGGGCTGAGGGATACCTTGCCCCCTGAGGAGGAGGGGGCAATGAGAGCACCAGGGCCCTGAACAACCTCCTTCTGGGCGGGGGTTGAGTCGGCAGGAACCCCAGGGCTCTGCACCACCTCTTTCTGGGTAAGGGAGAAGATAGAGACATCTTCAGAGTCCTGAACAACCTTATTCCTTGGGGAGGATGGAGCAGAAAGATGTCCTGGGCTGGTGACAGCCTTCCTTCTTGTAGAGGATGGAGTAAGAGATTGTCCAGGGACTATAACAGCCTCAGTCTTCACCGTGGGCAGGCTGGTGGCAGCAGGGGAATCTGGACACCCTTCCCTTTTGACGGAGGGCCAGGCCTGGGGTCCCCTGGGCTCGAGAGTCAGCTGGGCCCTAGCATGAGTAGGTACTTCAGGCTGCTCTGGGGGGTGACCTAGGCCCAGGGTGGGGGTTTGGGTCTGGAGTCTGGGAGAGGAGGGTACTGGTGTGTGGCCCTGAGAGGTCTGGAGAGGGAGCTGGGTGGGGCTGAACGCTCTCTGCACTCTTGGGACCTCATGGACCCTGGCATCTGGGGCTTTGTCCTGGTCTTGGTCCGGGTGGGTTGCAGGGACATCCTGGTTCTGAGGCGGGTGGGCATAGTCCGGGAAGCCTGCGGGGGCCAGGACACATCTGTCCTCTGGCTCTGCTGTCCCCGTCTCAGGCAGCTGCCCCGGGGCTGCACCCTCTGTGCTGCCCAGACCTGGACTCCTTGTCACAGCAGCTGGGGGCCTGGGAAGCTGGCTGGCGGGTGGGCTCCGCCCAGCGGGCACAAGGCTAGCTAGCAGCTCCAGGGCCTGGCTGCGGCTGGGTGAGTCCTCGGCTCGGGGGCTCACCACCACTGCCTGCACCGCGCGGGCAGCATTGCGGCCCCTGGGCGGGGCCTTGCCCGGGAGCGTTAGCCCCACAGAGTTCGTCACAGAGCTGTTCACCTGTCGGTGCCCGTGCCCTCCCACCACCGTGGTAGTCCGCACAGCGCGTGTCACCCGCCGTTCCTCGAGGCTCCGGGAGCTCCCGCTGGTGAGACCCACACCCGGGTTGGGCCTGGGCTCATGGGGCCCATGCACCGGCTCCAAAAGCTCAGTCTTGGCTGTGGCTCCTGGGCTCGGTGGCTCAGTCCTAGGGTCCTGCGGACTGCCATCACCCTGGTCCACAGCCTCCTTTGGCCTTCCCACTGGCCTTTTCTCCTTGGGGGGCAGTGCGTAAATTTTGGAAAAGATGGGCCCATGGCTCTGGAAGCTGTTGGAGCCAGCCCCGTCCCCGGGGCCCTGGTGATTCATAGTGTCTTCTTCCCGTGCAGCAAAGCCGTTGACTTCCTCCCGACGGTGGCCATGCTCAGACATCTCCTCCTGGGGGACTTCCAGCCGGGCCCCTGATACCAGGGACACCTTGTGAAAACGGTGTTTGCTCTCTTCCCGGGCAGGGGGCCGCTGCCGCCATGTCAGTGTGGTACTCACCACTCGGGCCTTGGCCCGAGCTGGGGGCCCACTGGCCTCCTCCATGTTGGGCCCCAGCAACGGATCCTGAGGTGTCCTTGGCTCACTGGGGTCCAGCTCACTGCAGAGGGTGCTGGGAAGAGGAGAGACAGGGTTGGGCATGGTCAGGGTGGCTGTCTGCAGTGCAGAATCACTCCCCCTGCCCAGGTCAGGCTGAGTAACCTCAGGCAAATCATGTGAGCTTTGGGGCCTTTGTTTCTTCATCTGTAAACCGGGCACGATACTCTCAGATTTCCCACCCCTCTCCCTACTTTCAGGTGTTCTCCTGTGCCACGGTCCTTCAAGAGGTGAAGCTAAGGCCTAAGCCTAGAAGGAGAGAGAAGGGAGAGAGCAGAAAGGCATAGGGGTCTGACCCACTGGTCTGTGGATGGGGCTGGGACTCTGCCCAAGGAGCCCTGGGGCTAGTCCTCCAGGAGCTGAAAACTAGAAAACCGGAAAACTGAGAATTAGGCAAGGATGTTCTGACTGTGTTTCTGATCACTATAAAGGAAGGTAAGGAAAGACAGCTTTGGTCTCCAGCAAAGCTGGGTTCCCCCTGGCCCTGTCACTCACTAGCAGGAAGACCTTGGGCAGCCACTTCTCCCGGGCAAGCTTCAGGGCCCCCAGCCACAAAACTGGAATAACAAGAGTATGTGCTGGACTTCCCTGGTGGCGCAGTGGTTGAGAATCTGCCTGTCAATGCAGGGGACACGGGTTCGAGCCCTGGTCTGGGAAGGTCCCACATGCCGTGGAGCAACTAGGCCCGTGAGCCACGACTACTGAGCCTGCGTGTCTGGAGCCTGTGCTCCGCAACAAGAGAGGCCGCGACAGTGAGGGGCCCACGCACCGCGATGAAGAGTGGCCCCTGCTCGCCGCAGCTAGAGAAAGCCCTCGCCCAGAAAAGAAGACCAAACACAGCCAAAAAAAAAATTAATTAATTAATTTAAAAAAAAAAGAGTATGTGCTTCACAGGGTTATTGCCAGCATCCAGTAAGAGAGAAAGAATAAAAACTCACTTTATGAGAAAAACAAATATCGTATATTAACGCATATATGTGGAATCTAGAAAAATGGTACAGATGAACCTATTTGCAGGGCAAGAATAGAGACACAGACGTAGAGAACAGACGCGTGGACACGGTGGGCGGGGGGAGAAAAAGTGGGATGAATTGCGAGATTGGGATTGACATATATACACTGCCGAGTGTAAAATAGCTATAGCTAGTGGGAACCTGCTGTATAGCACGGAGCTCAGCTCGGTGCTCTGTGGTGACCTAGATGGGTGGGATGGGGGGGAGAGAGGTCTAAGAAGGAGGGGATATATGTATACATATAGCTGATTCACTCTGTTGTACAGCAGAAACTATCACAACATTGTAAAGCAACTATACCCCAATTAAAATTTTAAAAAAAGAAATAGATGTTAAAAGAAAAAAACTCACTTTATAAACTAAAACACTGGCTCATAAGCTTCCTCATAAAGAACAAATTATTCACGATGGAAAACAGTATGAAGGTCTCTTAAAAAACTAAAAATAGAGCTACCATATGATCCAGGAACCCCGCTCCCGGGTATATATTCAGAAAAGACGAAAACACTAATTCAAAAAGATACATGCACTCCAATGTTCATAGCAGCACTCTTAACAATAGCCAAGACATGGAAGCAACCCAACTGCCCATCAACTGGCTTAAGAAGATGTGGTATATAAATACAATGGAATATTACTCAACCGTAAAAAAAAAGAATGAAATATTGCCATTTGCAGCAACATGGAGTATTATACTTAGTGAAGTAAACCAGACAGAGAAAGATAAACATTATATGATATCACTTGAATGTGGAATCTAAAAACTAATACAGGGGCTTCCCTGGTGGCACAGGGCTTAAGAATCCGCCTGCCAATGCAGGGGACACGGGTTCAAACCCTGGCCTGGGAAGATTCCCACATGCCGCAGAGCAACTAAGACCGTGTGCCACAACTACTGAGCCCACGTGCCACAACTACTGAAGCCCACGTGCCTAGAGCCTGTGCTCCGCAACAAGAGAAGCCACCGCAGTGAGAAGCCCGCACGCCGCAATGGAGAGTAGCCCCCGCTCGCCACAACTAGAGAAAGCCCGCGCACAGCAACAAAGGCCCAATGCAGCCATAAATAAATAAATAAATACATGCATAATAATACAAATGAATCTATATGCAAAAGAGAAACAGACTCACATATATCGAAAACAAACTTATGGTTACCAAAGGGGAAGGGGAGGCGATAAATTAGGAGTATGGGATTAACAGATACAAACTACTATATATAAAATAGATAAGCAAAAAAAAAAATAGATAAGCAACAAAGATTTACTGTATAGCAAAGGGAACTATATTCAATATCTTGTAATAACCTATAGTGGAAAATAATCTGAAGATACATATAACTGAATCACTTTGCTGTACACCTGAAACTAACAATTATAAATTGTTATTAATTAACTACACTTCAATTTTTAAAAACAGAATAAATTACTTATAAATTATAAACAAGGGACTTCCCTGGTGGTCTGGTGGTTAAGACTCTGTGCTCCCAATTCCAGGGGCCTGGATTCGATCCCTGGTCAGGGAACAAGAGCCCACGTGCATGCCGCAACTAAGAGTTCGCATGCTGCAACTAAAAGATCCCACGTGCCACAACTAAGACCCAGTGCAGCCAAATAAATAAATAATTTTTAAAACTATAAACAAACATTCCCACTTTGCACATGAGGGGGGGGAAAGGCTCAGAGAGGTTAGGAAACTTGCCCAGAGTCATACAGTAGCAGAGGCAAGAGTTGAACCCAACCCTAAGTGCTTAACCACCAAATCAAATTCCCTGATGTATCTGGTAAACTAAGACTTTGTGGTTTTGGGGTTTACTTTTAAAGGAGGCCACACAGTCCTGGAGGGGCCAGTCAGCTACTCCGACTTCCAGGCTGCACTGAGCAGAGCAATCCTATTCTCAGGCCTCAAGGACCCAAAAGATCAGCTTGTTCCACATCAGCCTCAGTACCAGCCTGTCTTCAGCTCCTCGTCTCTGTGAGGCATCCCCCAGACCATTATAAGGGCAGTTAAGGCCAGAAATGGACCCATGCCCCCAACTTCCCTCCTCCCTCTCTATTTTCCTCCCTCCTGAGAGGCTGGTAGAACCCAGAACTTTGGCCCTGTCTTGTGGCCCCAGCAGTGACTCAGGTTTTATGAGGGGCACAGATGAATGGGGATGAGGGTCAGGGAAGCCTGAACTGACTCGGGGACCACTGGTGGCTGTGACAGCATGTGGCCTGGCCCAGGATGGGGTCTGAGTGGCCCCAGAAAAGCCCTGTGTATGGGGAAGGTGAGGGGCTGAGATGGATGCCCAATTCTTTCCCCGGGCCAGAATTCCTGAGAGCGACACATTCAGACACCTGAGGCCCTCGATTGCACCCCTTCCCTGAGGCCTGACCCTCTCCCCTGTCCTCCTTGCCGCACATGGAGCTTCACCCCTTGATGAGCCCCTGTCCCAAGTCTCATCTCCATTTCCAAATAACAATAACAACTACCATTCGCTGAGATTCCCTGTCCGTGATGGCAGATGGTAAGGGTCAAAGCCTGGGTTCTAAGTCATTTATTCATTCATTCATTCATTCAGCGCTAATCGTGTCACGTGATGCACTAGGCCCTGGCTAGGTTCATCCAAAGCCAATTTTCTCTTGGAGGTGGTATCCTAGGAGTCCAGAAGACAAAAAATTAGACATAAAAACAGTAACCACATTTGGAAAGCCTCCATAGGCTTTGGCAAAGCAACAGGAGAGCAGCTTCAGAGGAAGCCATTGGTAATCAGATCAGATATATCAGTGACCTATGATTCTATGCTTCTCTCAACCCAACCCCTGGACCACACCCCGATAGTCATTCCACAAGCATGTGATCATTTGTTTTTGCTTGCATACCTCTAGCGACAGGGAGGTTGCAATTTGACAGCTGACCTGTCCCATCCCTGAATAGTTGTGATGGTTAGAATGTTCTTCAAACTATGCAGGAATCTGCCTGCCTATAGCCCTCCCCCATATTGTCCTTCTTCTGAAGACACACCCCAATGACCCAGGATGCCTCTCCCAGGCCAGCAGAAATGCCCATTTCCAGAGCCCTCTCTTCTTCAGGGTCCCGGACCATAGGTGGATTTGTCACAGGTTAACCTGTGGCTTCCAAATCAGGTGTGTGGGGCTGGGAAAGGGAGAGGCTGAGGAAGCGGCGGGGGGAGTGTGGGAAAGAGCCTCGTCTAACCCGACACATCCTGGATTCGCCCCGCTTACCAGTGAGTCACCCACAAACTAGGTCAAACCAGCCCACAGGCGTACAAGCTCGCGCTGCGTCACACACAGACACACACGGCACAGACGCACAGAGTCACACAGGCACAAAAACACACATAGATGCTTACCCCAACATACACAGTCAGACACACAAACACAGAGTCAGTCACAGACACTCGGGGATATACACACAGAGACACAGCAGACACACAAGTCACACACACAGAAACACACAAACACAGTGACACATGCACACACATTCACAGTACACACACACACACACACACAGAGTCAATTCACAGCCCCCAGCGTCAATTCACAGCCCCCAGCCCTCCTCCCCTTGAAATTCACCCTTATTTGAACAGATGTACACACTTGGATGCATACACATCTTACGTTTCCAGACCCAATTGCGTTGCGCCTCCCCACCCCCCATATTTGCCAATCCTGGCCCAGAGGACCCTCCCCCAGAAAGGGAACAGAGAAGGATGACACCCCTGGAGGTCCACTTCCTTCCTTTCTAAGTGAGCCCTCACCTCCTGCAAGTCTGTCATTATCCACCTGTGCCCAAAATAGTCAGGGAGTGGAAGATGTAGCCCAAGTCCCCCAGATGAACCTCCTGCTCCCTCCTTTCCCCTCTCCAAGGACTGCCCCTCCCACTCACCCTCCCTCTCTCTGCAGCCCTTCTCCCCCAGCTGGGGCACAACCTCCCCCCGCAGCAGGTCTCTGAGCCAGCCTGGGTCGCACATGTCCCTCTTCCTTGTCACAGAATCATTACCCTGACTCCTGCCCAGAGGCCTGGTCATCCCTGATGCTGCCTCTGCTGACACAGTACTGCCAAATCTGCCTCCACGAGGTTACAGAAAGCTCTGCAGTCCACACAGCAACCACACTCAACACTCCACTGCTTGCATAGGGCCACCGAGGCCTCCGTTAGAGGCAGGAGAGAGAAGTAGTTAGAACACAGGTACCTGGGTTCAAATTCTGGCCCCTTCACTTTCTGGTTGATTTTGAGCAGGTGATGAAACCTCTCTGAGCCTTAGTTTCCCTATTGTAATTGGGGTGGAAAGGTGGAGAGCAGGATTAGTCCAACTTCATGGGGCTGTTATGAGGATTAAATAGAATTATGCTTAGAAAACAAACCATAAGTGACAGCCACCACCATCATCATTAGGAACTTTTCAGAGCCCTGTTTGAGGCCCAGTGCCCTTCCCGGTGGTTCTAGAGAGATCCCATGTTCATCCCCTCTTCAGTGAGTTTTAGGGGACACATCCTTCCACCTCTGAGCCCACCAGGCAGATTCAGGAGAGTAATTTCAACACAAATTTAAAACGGAGGCTTGGGAACCTCAGCGCCTGTTTCCGTGGCCGCCAACACAGAACCATGTGGGGTAATCACTGCTGCGACTGAAGCTTTATTAATAAGCATCCCTGGGCTTCCCTGGTGGTGCAGTGGTTGAGAATCCGCCTGCCAATGCAGGGAACACGGGTTCGAGCCCTGGCCCGGGAAGATCCCACATGCCGCGGAGCAACTAAGCCCGTGTGCCACAACTACTGAGCCTGAGCTCTAGAGCCTGCAAGC
>NC_041216.1:14547729-14570948 GCF_002837175.3 Physeter macrocephalus | reverse complement strand
AAATAAATAAATAAATAAATAAATTTATTTTAAAAATCATCCCTGCTATTTCAGCAGCCCAACTCTTTAGAGTTCAAAGTACTTTCCTGTAACCACCTCCTCCTTCCTCATCTCCAGCTACCAAATATACCTGACAACTCAAGGCCCAGAGAAGTTAAGCAACTTGCCCCAGGACAGACAGCACTTTGGCTGAGAGCCTCTTCTCAGGCTGGGAATGTGGTCTCCGGAACAGAACGAGGGAATGAGGGGGTGTTGCTGAGGATAAGGTGATCCCTCCCCCATCCTGTCCATGACAGGATATCCCCCTCCTCAGGCGGACAGAGGAATAGGGAAGCACTGGGTCCCAGGAGGTAGCCTTTGGATGAGGGGAGGGAAAGGAGGGCCGAGTTGGGAAGGGGAGGGGATGGCAGAGTCAGCTCACCCCCAGGGAACTGAATGAATGGGCCTTGAGTTGGAGAAGCCCAGAGACAAGATAGAGACCCAAGAGGGGGCAGCCAGGCCGGTTTCCCCTCCCCGCGTTGCCCCACCTGGGGCGAAGTCAACTCACCATCTATGCAGGGACCCAGGCATCTGGCCAGCCTGGAGCTCCTGCCGCTGGGCTGTTCTCCCCTGATGTGGTGGGGCTCTCAGCCGGGGCTCCTGAGGCAGGTCCACCAGGAACCCTGTGATGGGGCGGGGGCCCTGGGGAGGCTCCTGCCAGCCCCTGGATTCCTCAGGGCTGCAGGGGTGGGGAGCTGGTTGGACCAGTTTGGGCTCCTGAGTCTCCTCCCCAGGTGCTTGCCCACGCCCCTGCAGGGTGACGGTGATGTGGTAGCGGGTCCTCCTGGCAGAGGGACACTCACGTAGAGTCTGGGTTGGCTCAGGCAGGGCTGACCCTGTGCTGCTAGGCTCGCCCTTTGCCCCCTCTGCCCTGGGGGACGATGCTGGGCGAGGCCGCACGTCTTCCGGGTTGCTGGGTGGCTCAGGCCTCAGAGGAATCTCTGGGGCTGTGTACGGGGGTTGCAGGCAGGTGCAGCCTGGAGATCCTTGTTCCAAACATCCAGGAGCTGGTGGTGGGCATGAGGGACGCCTGGTCCCAGCAGGCTCTGCTGAGGTCACCGCCATTGCCAGGCTCTCTGGCCCCACAGAGGCAGAGTTGGCCAGGTCAGAGGCGCTGTCCACTGCTGGCCTCTGTAGGCGCCCCAGTGGCTCAGCAGACCTCCCTGAGCTGTGTCGTTGCTTCCAAAGCCAGGAGCCACAGCTCCCTGCCCAAAGGTCCAACTCTGAGAGGCTCTGGGCTTGGGCCTGAGGGAAAGCAGAGGCAGAGACCGGGTGACAGCATCGCTCCCCTGCCTTCTGGGTACCCCTGACACCCTGGCTGCCCTCCTTGTCACAGAAGAAACTGAGCAGAGCTCTGACACCAAGCAGAGCTGCCTTAAGGAGAGACTGCCTCTTAGGCCACAAGATCTGGACAAAGAGGCAGAGCTCTGGAAAGGCCCTTCAGCATTTAACTCACCCCTTCCCATTCTACACATGAGGAAAGTGAGGCCCAATGGACACTGACATGACTTAAGTCACACAGTGAGGGCTCCTGATTCTCAGGCCAACTGCTGATTTCCCAGGAATCCTCTGGCCTCCAGCCCTTTGGCACCAGCTGCCCTGGGCGTTAGGGGCTTTGTGGGCATGCCTGCCACAAATGCCCGTGGCCTCTGCCCGCTCCTGGCTTCCAGAGAGCCTGCAGCCAACTCCCCAGTACCCTCCCAGCCCGAGATTCCCAAACACACCTGGGAGGAGGTACTTGGGCATAGAGATGTTCTTGGGACAAGAGGGAGCCTGGAAAGAGGTTTCACCTAAGTGGGACCACACTGACTTCTGTCCGCTGTCTTCCCCTGGGGCCCAGCCTAGTTGTGGGTGTGAGGGGAGAGGGTTCAGGACCACAGACCCAAATGGACACTGCCACCCAAAACACCAGTTTTCAGGGATGGGTTGTGTCCCTGGCAACAGAGGAGCCAAGTCTGGGGTCAAATTCCTCCTAGCAGGGGCCCTTGATCCCAAATGCCTTAATTTACTCATCTATGAAATAGATGCAGCCTCTCACTCCCCAGAGGCTGAACATCTCAAGAAACAGGAGAGTTGGATGATTAATCTGGGGTCCCGGAGCAAGGCAAGCTGGGCTTGATTCTCAGCTCTGTTACTTTCTAGCTGCAATACCTCTTGCATCTTAGTTTTTCCCCATGTGTAAAATGGGCGTGATAATAAAAATATTGCTTCCTGGGAGTGCTGTGAAGATTGTATGAGATACTCCATGCAGAGTACCAGCAGTACTCAATTAAATGCTAGTAATTATTGATAGTATTCAGGATCACAGAGAGACACAGGGCTGCTTGAGCCACCTCCAGAGGAAGCTGTCTGCTCCTCCAGGGGGTGGGGAGTGGGGGACCTTGTCTCTGTCCAATCCATGGCTCAGGTCCCCACTGATGATGGGGAAACTGCGGGCAGAAGGTTAAGCCACCGGCCCAGCGTCACCCCTGGGGGCCATGCCAGGAAGTGGGGAAAAGGGGTCAAAGATGGGGAAGGTCAAGCTAAAGGAGGGAGTGTGGAAAGGGGGTCCTGAGAACAGGTACTGCCCCTACATGCCTCCCCCAGGGGCCCCGACATTAGCAAGCTGTTTTCTGAGCATCTAGGCCCCGCACTGGAGGTTCTACATCTGTTACATTATTTCTCACAACAGCCCTAAGAGGCATTACTGTCCCCATTTTGCAGATGGGGAAGCTGAGGTTCAGAAGTGGGAAGTGATCTGCTCAGGGTCACACAGTGAATCCGTGGCAGAGGAGGGATGAGAGAACTCCAGTTGCCTAACTTGTAAGTCAGGGTTCTCAGGGCCGACCCAGCCCCTCCCAGAGCTTCTGCTCCCCTATACTCCCCCACCCTTGTATTCTCTCCTACCTTGAGGCTGACTCTGCTGGTGCTGCCCTGGCCCTGGGCCAGGTCAGGGCAGCTCTGGCCACCCCAGGGCCTGGGAAGGAAGCACAGGGAAAGGAATGAAGTAGCCTCCTCCTCTCCCACCCCCAGACTAGACCTGGTGGCTCTCCCCGCTCGTCTCTCAGGGCCCACACAGGCAGGATGAGCACCTAAAATCTTGGGGGTTGGGGGGGTGGGGCAGGGGAGGTCTATGCAGTGGCCTCCTCTCTGTTCCCTCCCCCACTGTCCACTCCACCTCCAGAGACAGAGAGACAGGGATGGAATGGGCCTGGGACCAAAATGGGGACTAGGCCTGTATCAGGGCCAGAATACAGAAAAAGGACAGTACCCTAATAATTCAAAAGCTTGCCGTTTGCTGAGGCCCACCCTATGCCAGGTTTAGCACTAGGTATCAGGCCTACATAATCTCCTTTAAGCCTCACAAATAATCCTAAAAGGTAGATATTATTGTCCTCATTTTTCAGTTAAGGAACTGAAGTCCAGAGTGGTAAAGTGACTTGCCTGGAGTCACACAGCTAATGAGCCTTGGAGTTAAGACACTAGGATGGTATCACTCCAAAGGTCAGTTGGGCATCACCACGTTAATGGGGGCAAGATGAGGAAGTGCCTTGGCTGCCCCCTCCATACACTCTGCCCCCCAACTCCAGGCAATCAGCAGGGAGCAGAGGCGTGTACCTCAGGGCCAGAGTCCCATTCCCACAGCCAGTGAGAACCAAGTCCAAGTGCACACATGGGATGTATCATCACGCTGACCCAGGAACATGTAGAGTCCCTACCCTGCCCTCCCTGTCCCTGACTCACCCGCAGCCCTGCCTCCTCTCAAGTGGGGAAAGAAAGGGAGGAGCAGTGCCATCTGGGCCTATAGGGCAGATTCCTGCCAGACAGGGTAAAGGGAGGGGGTGTGACTTCCAGGGAGGGCACTGGCAGGGTGTGGGCACCCGAGGCCACCCAGGCTTCCAGGTATAGGGTGGCTAGGCCCTCCCCTCCCTTCTCTCTTTGGTGTGAGAGAGCTGCACAAACTCCTCCCCTCACTCTGGCCCCACCACGACCGACAGCCTCCACTCCTCCCAGGGCAGGCAGGAGACAGCCCTGTCATGATAAGATCGAAACAAATTGCCCAGTCACTGCACAGAGACACAAACACCCCGTGCCTGAGAGCACATGCCATGTTCTTTGCAGATACAGGGCCTGTAAGCTACTGGGGTCCTCTTCGCTATGCCCCTCCCAGCCATTCAGCCTGGCCACCCACAGAGCCTTTTCCCTTCCTCTCAGACATCAGGTAACAGTGAACCAGCTAGGAGAGATGTAGCAATTTGTTCAGGGTCACGTGGGGTCACGTGGCCAGTGTCATCTAGGGTTAGGACAGAGCTCCGGCCCCCTGGCTTGCAGTCCTGAAATCTCTCCCAGCAACAGAGCAGCAGTGCTTCACGATGTGGGCCCTGGAGTCAGACTGCTTAAGCCTGTGTCCCAGCCCCACCATTTCCCAGCTGTGTGACTGGGGCGGTGACTTCACATCTCTGGACCTCCATTTCCTTATCTGACTCACACAAAATACCTGCCTTGTCTGGATGCTGTGAGGATTAAATGAGATAATCCAGGTACAGCACCAAGCGAGTGACAAATAAAAGTTTAATGTTATTACAATCTGAGATGACAGGGGAAACCTCTCCATGGCATTTAAGGGCGAATGCAGTGCAGTCTAAGCCAACTCAGGAACCTGTCATACTCATGACAAAGGGACGTGAAGACCAGAGCTAAACTGGCCTGTGATGAGAGAATCAAAGTCCACAGGGGCAGAAGGAGCCACCACATTTGCCTTTCAACTATCTCTGGAGAGAAAATCAGGAGTTCCCTGGCATGCCACCTGCCAGACTTAGGAAACTGCAAATTTGTTGTAAAGTTTTATAAAAGCACAGGAACTTTATAATATAAAGTCCACATAACCAAAATCGTGGTACACGTATTTTTATGTTCCCAGACACTCATACAGGCTTATTTGAACATCAGGTACACTCCAAGACGCACACCCACACCCTTGGGCCCAAGGGCGCCCTGAGCGGCCCTCCTCCAAACCCCTCACCTATCCCGGGATCTGGCCTCCTCCAGGATCGGCTTCCCCTTGCACTCCCTCCGGACCCATAGCCCGGCCAGGCGGCGAGCCAGGAGGGCCCCCAGGCCCCCGCGCCGCTCGGCCATGGCAAGGGCAAGGTCCCAGGCTCAGGGCGTCAGGACACCTAACTGGTCCCGGGCCGCGGGGGCCACCCGGATCCCGCTCATTTGCAGAGAAACGCCTCCTCCGGCCCGCCCCCCTGAGCAAACAGCGCCCGGCCCGCAGTGCGGGCACTGCGTGAGGACCGATCCAGATGCTGCCCAAGCCCCACGGCAGGGGGTGCGCTCTGCAGGGGTCGTCCCCACCCGGGCCACCCCCCCTGCTTCCCCCACCCCACCCCCGCCCCGCTCCAGCTCTTGGCCCTGTCTGCGCTACTTCTTTAGGCCTCC
This sequence comes from Physeter macrocephalus, assembly GCF_002837175.3. NCBI lineage: Eukaryota > Metazoa > Chordata > Mammalia > Artiodactyla > Physeteridae > Physeter > Physeter macrocephalus. The sequence continues at coordinate 14,565,488 of NC_041216.1, read as the reverse complement.
GGAAGCGCCAGGGGCCCACCGGGTCCCGGTGCTGAAAGCCTTCAAGCTGGGCCTGCACAAAGTAGGCCGGAAAGGAGGGTCCTGGGGCTAGAAGGGGCCAGGAGGCTGGACTGAGCCAAGAGTCTTTCCCGACCCCCGGAGAAGGAGGGGCTAGAACGCAGGGGCGGAGCCAGGGGCGGGAATGGGCGTGATTGGGGGGGCTAGCCTGATTGGTTGGCATGTTGGGCGGAGCCAAAAGGGTGACAGGGTGGGCTTGGAACCTAGACCTCGATACTGGTGGGGACCGACGCCGACCCTGCCCTTACCCTGCCATGGTGGACCCTTATGAGAGTTCTCTCTCTCGGTCCTGGAGACACTATGACACAGCGGGAATCTCGCCTGTGGGGGAATCTTCCCCTGGTGGGGAAGGCTATCCGAAACCCACAGGGATGCGAACGGCGACCCCTGCTGGAAGTTGGCCAGCTATTATGATTTAATAATGGCTACTGTTGTGATTATAACCTGGGCCTCTTGTACCCGCAAAGGGCAGTACCCTTTCCCACCTGGTGCTACCTCTCTTAACTCTCGGGGGGGTGTACCTTGCACATTGGGGGATCCTCTGGGACTGCAGGAAGAAAGACCATCGGAGGGTCCCAGTTCCCCAGGCTCTCTGCCAGTTCTTCCCTGCCGGCAGTTCTTGTAGGACCTCTACCCCTTCCCCGAGCTTGGTGCCTCCTTAGCCATTTGTCCTCTGTGATGACTGGTCCTGACACGCAGGGGGACATCTTGCTTGTGGGTCATGAGTGGACACTGATATCGTGTGTTCCTGCCTCTCCCACAGGGAGCTCAGATCCTGGCATGTACAGAGGGAGGAGTGTGCCGCACCTGACCACGGCAGGTGCGTGCCAGCTGACACTCAGCTGGCAGGGAGTGCCAGCTGAGGGGGCATGTAGGAACTGTGAGACAAGAACGTTGCGGGAAGCAGAAGACAGGCATCTGGGCAGGTGCTGGAACATCTGTTCAGAAAAGAGGGCAGTGTGTCCTGTGCTTGGCAGCACGGTCTGCACCTTGCAGCGACCTGGAAGGCTGGACTGTCCATCGGCGAGCTGAGGTGGTGGGGCTGGTCCCAGATGGGTCCCAAACAGAGTGGAACTCAAACCCAGCCAGAGTAGATGGCTGCAGGCACCCACCCCACGCGGTGGGTAGCATAGTCTCTTCCTGGCTGTGTTCCCTGAACTGCCAGGTGGAGTGGGGTGTGAAATCTGGCAAATACATGGTGACCTCCCCCTCCACTATTGAAGCTCAGAAGGGCTCAACTCATCATAGAGAAAATCCTTTAATTGCTCTGCCCCTGCCCCCTCCCCAGGGCAGTCCTGGCACCACTGCTCAGGCTGGCTGGCCTTGCTTTCCCCGGCATGCTGAGGACACCTTGACCTTGTCCACGTCCCAGTCTATCTGCCTCTCTGATGGGGCCACCACAAGATCTAGTGCCCCCTGGTGCCATCGGGCAAGGCAGGCAAGAGACGCCAGGGGCAGGTGGGTGTGAGCAAGGCTGCAGGGCCGTGGTGCATGCAGCCGATGGTGCAGCTTCAGGTGAACGCGCTGGGTGAAGCGACTTGGGCAGACACTGCACTGGAAGGGCCGGGCCCCTGAGTGCAGGCGCAGGTGGGTCTTGAGGTTGCTGGAGCTGCTGAAGCGTTTGTGGCACATCTGATGGGAATGGGCACTGGCATCAGCTCTGCCCACCTGGTTGACCCAGGATCTCTGCTCCCCCTCCCCATCTTGAAAATACCCCCCTACCACCTCCCTGTAATGCAGGCCTGGAAGCTTTCCCCCCATGATTCCTCCCTGGGACCCACAGTGTCTGGCAGATTGTAGCCAGTCAGACTGGGTTAGTATCTTGGTTCTTTTACTCCCTGCATGACCTTGTATAGGTGACTTCCCCTCTCTGATCCTTGCTCTCCTTATTGGTAACATGAGAGTATTAATACCTAACCTCATAGGTATGGTGGACTGAATGAGATAATCACATAGAACGCTTATGCGTGGGGCTGCAGCTTCAGTGGGTGTACTTAACATTTACTGGGAGCTGCTACATGCCAGGAACTGGTCTCGTGTACTAGTCTTCTCCAGGACTCTGGAGAAGCAGGACTAAGTACTACTCCTATATTACAATGAAAACGCAGAGGCTCAGAGAAGTGAAGCCACTAGCCAAAACTCACACAGCAAGTTGGAGGCAGAGCTAGGATTTGAACCCGGGTAGCCCGGACTATAACCACTATGCTGCTTTCATTTCTGCCTCTTTAAAACAGGGAAAGAGTCCGGGCCCTTCTGACCTCCCAAGGGACATGGTGAGGCTCGAAGAGGGAGAGAGCTAACATTGAGCTGATGTTATAAGTAGTGTTTTTATACTTTGCACACACTATAGCATTAACTCTTCCAACTATGCTGGGAAGTAGGCAATGGGTATCCCCAGGACCCCTAACTTCATTCTTCTCCCCCCACAGACATACATCTCTTTTCTCCCCTCCAGGCCCAGGGGGTGACCTCCAATACCATGTCCTGGCCCTTCCCTTCCACCTCCCTCTTCCCCCCAACCCTTGCCTCCTGTCCTGTCTCCACTTGCTCAGGATGGTTGGGGAATGGAGGCCACGGGTGCCATCCCCCAGGGGCCTAGAATTCTTCCGCAGCCTGCAGAGTACAGGGGAGGGGGAGGATGGTCTCACCGGGCACTTGTGGGGCCGCTCCCCAGTATGCACCAGGTGGTGCTTCTGCAGGTGGGCGAGCTGGGTGAAGCTCTTCTGGCACAGGGCACACTGGAACGGGCGCTCCCCGCTGTGCACACGCAGATGGACCTGAGCCAGGTGTGGGAGAAATGCTGCCAACTGCCCAGAGCCCTCCAGCAGGGCCAGGGATCCTCTTCAAATCTCTACCCACATCCCCATAGGGCCCCCTTTTGGCATCAAGACCTCTCAATCCCCCTGCATCTGTATCACCTCCGTGAAGGCCAATCTATCATTCCCCAGGATCCCCTCACTCTCTCTGCTGCCCTGCAAGAGGGGAGATGGCTGTAGTCAGCAGGCCAGGTGAGGGGTACCCCTTGCGTGTGTGTGTGTGTGTGTGTGTGTGTGTGTGTGTGTGTATATCTTGTGCAGTGCTTCTCGAAGTATGGTCCACAGACCCGCAGCATCAGCGTCACCTGGGAGGGTGTTAGAAATGCAGATTCTCAGGCCCCACCCCAGACCAGCTTAATTAAAATCTCTGGGGCTGAGCCTAGGAATCTGCATGTTTACTAGCTCTCCAGGTGGTTTGAGGCTCATTAAAGTTTAAGAATTCATGCCCTAGAGGATGCAGAAGGGCTGTTCTCCAGTAACTTTTCCTCAACTTCAGCAGGCGCCAACTGGCGCCTAGCTTCCGGTCTTTGCTGATACACAGAGATGTGCCCATGGTTGCCCCCTGCTGGACGATGCCTATAATGATGCTTACGGCACAGCGCTGATGTGCAGGATCCCACATGAAAAAGACTGGTTGTCAGGTCTGTGGTCTAGACTCACTAAAATCTACCTGTTCCCCCACCTGAACTTCAAATAAGTAAACAAGAGGAGGCTTAACTGGGAATCAGAGAGGATGGTTGTTCAAGAAAGGGCTTTGCCCTAGATGTTGAGAGACTGAGATCAAGACCTGACTGCACCATTAAATCAAGGTAACCTTGGGCAAATCTTTTCTCAGTTTCCCTATTTTTAACTTAAGTGAGAGGAGCTCATAGACAGTCTTTTAGTGTGGAGAGGACTCCTCTCTACGAATGTGAAACTGAGGGGCCAAATGAACCAGCCAAGGTCATAGGCTCTAGAGGTTGCCCAGGCGTTCCTTCTGGCTGTAAGGTCCTTGATTCTAGAAGTAGGATGGGAGGGGGGTCATTGAAGGATGCCGAGGGGAGCCACGGAGCCCAGAGGCAGATACCTTGAGGTTGGAGAGCTGCCCAAAGCTCTTGCTGCACACGTTGCACTCGTACAGGATTTTGCCATTCTCTTTCTTCAGCGGATAAGGCAGCGCCGAAGAGCCTGCCTGGGAGCCCGGTGGGGCCGACTTTGCTGGAACCGCCCAGCCAGCACGCTCCAGCCCTGTGGAGTCGGTCCTGGCAGCTGCAGAGCCTGGATTCCAGGCCTGGGAGGGTAGGGTTTGGCCAGAGGCTTGAGAGGCCCCTGGGTAGGGACGCAGGGTCTCCCCCTGGGTGCTGGAGTGCCCGGCCTCATAGACATTCATCAGCAAGCTGAGCACAGCCATGGTGGTGTAGGAGGTGTTCTGGGGCAGCATGAAGACAGGGGGACACTGTACAGAAGGTAGGCCCCCACAGGTGACCAGGTAAGGTGAGGGCAGGAGAAGTGGGTATGCAGGATAGAATGGGCGGAGGTGGGATGGGAGTTCTTTGGAAATGCGGGTGGGTGGGGGCCAGGAGTAGAAAGCCAAGGGGTTGGGGCTCTTTTTATCTTGCCAAGGGTTTGGGGCAGAGCTGTTGTGAGGAGAGAAGGATGGGCCGGGGGACCCCTCGCCAGCTCTTTCCAGCTGGCTTCCCATCTTGTCCCTGCTCAGAGGGTACTTGGCTGTGAGTTTCTCGCCATTGGAGGAGCCGGCAGACCGCCTTGGTGGCTGGTGCCCTGAGCAGGAAAGGGAAGACGCTCAGGGCCGCACAGACTCGAGTAAAGTTCTGCTCTGCATCAACCTGCCTGGCTCGGAGCTGAGAGAGGGCTCTAGCCTGCACGGCATCTCCCCTCTCTGGGCTTTCCTGGTCTGCAATAGCCCTTGCCAATAAAAGAGGCTAGAATTTGTGCAGCGCATAATAATTTCAGAGAGAGAAAGCGATTCAAGAAACCTATTAGACGTAAAGATGGAGAAGTCAAGTGGGCAGTTGGGTGAATTGGTTTGGAGATTAACGGAGCAGCCTGAGCTGGAGACATAAATCTGGATGCCATGGGCCCAAATGAGATCCCATAAAATGTGGTCCTAGATCTGCTGTGTCCAAAATGGTAGCCACCAGACACATTTAAATTGATTAAAATAAGTACAGTAAAAACTTCAGTTCCTCACTTGCACTAGCCACACTTAAAAGGCTCAGTAGGTATGGTATCAGACAGCACAAGTACAGAGCATTTCCATTATTGCAGGAAGTTCTTTCAAACTGCTACTCTAGATAAAGAGAACAGGAGAGGAGGGGGGAAAGAAGAGAGAGGAGAGGAGAAAAGAGGAGATGGGAACAGGGGAGGAGAGGGGAGGGGAGGGATGAGGCGGCGGCTCTGGACTGAGTTCCTGAGCAGGGGAAGACTTAGGAGGTAAGTAATGGAAAGCAAGCAAGGGAGACTGAGGTGCCACAGCCAGTGAGGTAGGAGTTAACGGGAGTGATATAAAGTAAAATACTAAATATGTATAAAGATTAAAAAGTAGATTGTCTGCTTGGATCCTCATTTATTCACTCAACCAGCTTTACTGAGCTGCTTTACTCTGTGCTGGGGAAATAAAGGACACAGCAGCATGGTCCCTGCCCTCCAGGTCGAGTTGCATAAGGAAATGGTGTATCGTAAGCAATAAACGTAGAACATAGGTTAGTGAGATTGTACTTTTGTGGAAGAAGAAACTGGCCTCCATGATGTCATAGAGCCAGAAAGGGCAGAACCAGGACTCCACCCCCGACTCCCTGACTCCCAGTCAGGGCTCCTGTCCTATAAAATAGGCCCCTCTAGCTCAAACGTTGTAGGCAGACAAAGCGCCACTCTCAACCGCCGGGAATAGCTATGCCTACACACCTCTGCTCACGTGTCACCACCTGAGAGCTCCTCGCACCCCCAGGCAGAGCTCCAGCTCACAGTGTGGCAGTAACGTGTGCTTGAGGCTCTGTCCTCACGAGTGACACTGGGTCCGCAACGTCTCTCATCCCCAAACCTAACAGTGCTTCCCACCTCCAGCCTCCACCAAGGTGCAGCCCCGTGCCCTGGGCTTTACTTGTGCTCAAGGCATCCTCTCTGAGACACTGCGGGGCTGTGCCCGGGGTGCCAACTTGAGGGTGCACAGGTATACGTCCAGGCCCTGAGGGCAGGCCAGCAGGGAAGACCTGGTTAGTGCCAGCGGCAAGGGGCACAGCCAGCTGGCACAGGATGGGCCATGGGCATCCACTGTGTCTGGAAGTGACCTGAAGGCTGGGAAGACCTGGAGGGCAGGGGGAAGGGGCTTGGGACTGGGAGGGCCCTGGGATGGTCCCTTGGGATGGTTCCACCCTAGTTTGATTTCCAAAGCGGGAGGAGAAGCTAAGACCACCCCCCAACATACACCCACCTCCACCACGTCTGTCACTCAAATGGCTTCCCCTTCCCTCATCCGCGTTCCCAAGGGACCTACACGTCCATCCCCAGGATTACCCTCCCCCTGTCCCAGAACCCCTCACTCAGCCTTGTTCTTCCTCCTACCCTTCCTTCCTGACCACCCTCAGACTATCTACTTGAATGGAGCCAAGGTGAACTTAGCGAAAATCCTCATCAAAGACTGTGTACCCCACAGGAGGGCCCTGCGCCTCCTCCCTCTAAGGCCCAGGTCACAGTCACACAGCCAAGCTTCCTGCATGGCCCTGTCCCTTCTCATGCCTCACAGGAGAGTCGAGCCCCTGGGGCACGGGAGAGGGTCTCTGGCACTTCCAAGGGCACATTCCCATGATGTGCTGGGGTAGGGGTGCTCAGGACCAGGGGAATCTAGGTCCCTTCAGATTTTCCCCCTCCTAACATCCCCTCCTTCCAGAAGCAGCCTGGCCTCAAAATTGGGGATGGGACCGCTTCTTACCTGATCGCCTTGGCAGAGCTGGAAGTCCGAGTTGGGGGACAGGGAGCCTCCTGTGCTCCCCAGGGGCTTAGCCTTGTGGCAACAACCCCACTCTGGAGCGGGTTCCCCCTTCATGCCCCCACTACCTGCTGGGAAGACAGGTCAGTCACAGGTGAGCAGTGAAGTTCCTTCAAATAAGAGCCTGTCTTCGAGGGCTGGCTCTCCCAGGAAACCACCGTGTGACCTTGAGTCAGTCACTGCCCCTCCTGGCCTCAGTTTCCCTATCTGTAAACTGGGAGGGTTGGACTGGCTGATGTGAAAGGACTCTCTCAGCGATGACATCAAAGCCAATGATGCTTTCCTGGTAGGGGCAAGAAGAGGATTGAATGGAGACTGGCCAATCAGAGGCAAAGAGCAGAGCTGGCCTGATCCCCATCCCTGGGGAAGAGAGGAGAGAGGAAGGTCCTCATGGAGGTACTTCCAGGTGAGCTCAGAGATCTGAGGAAACATTCCAGACCTCCTCAGGGCCACAGGGAATTGGGAAGCTATTCCAAGACTCTACCTACTACAGGCTCCTCAGTGAGGGGCACCCCTGCCCCCCAGCTCATCCACACAGCTTTTCTGGGCCGCTGAGGAAGCCCCAGTGTCCTGCCACCCAGACTTCCTGGGCTCAGCTTCCTCAGCAGGGGCGGTCTGAGCGAGCGGACCCAGAGTCCCCCAGTCCTGACTGCCTGACAGGAGGCTGCCCTGTGCCAGCTGTCTGCTTGGCTAGCGCCTCACTTCTCTGCTGCTTTCACTGAGGGCCGCGCAGCCCAGGCACCACGCAGCTCGGCAAGTGTCCAGAGGCCCTTCCCCTTCCCCCCATAACCCTCCTTAACCCTCGGTGCCCCTCGGAGCCTGGCACCCTCACACGGGTGTCTCCTTCCTCCAAAACCCGGTCTCCTCTCCCTCTTCCCTGACTCCTCCCAAACTGCCCCAGGTCTCAGAACACCCCAGAAGGAGAGGCGGCCTGGGTGAGGCTCTTCACCTGGCTCGGCAGAAGTCCCCTCTGGCTGGGGAAGGAAGCAGGTGGGCAGGTGGGCAGCCAGCCTCTGTCTGTGTTTGAGGCCCCCGTGGGTGTGAGAGGTGACAAGAAGGCGCTGCATTTGAAGTTGCCACAAATAGGAAGCGGGGGCAGGCAGGCAGGCGGGGGCCCTATGGGACGTGACAAGGGCGAGCCACCCACCTGCCTTTACCTACCTGAGACAACACTGCCAGAGCTTGGGGCCACAGTAAACTGGAGCTACTGGTGTTCGGACCGGGATGGAGTGGGGTGTGGTTAACTCTGGGACAGCTGAGGAGGAGGGGGACAGAGCAGGGCTCAGAGGCTGGAGCTGGGGTCCTTCCAGGGATGTGGGCCCAACGCGGACAGAGATGGGCAATGATGTTGACAGGGGAGACAGAGACGTTGTTGGCAGGGACAGGAACAGGCAGAGACGAGCAGGCGACTTAGGGTGAGGCAGGGGAGAAAGCAGGAATCCGATCTCACACAGCAGGGGCCCAGGAGGCAGCGAGTACATCTTCCTCCTCTTCGTCCCATCTCTGATTTCTCGGTTCTGGGGAATCCTTTCTCTAATTTAGATAGAATGCTGAGGCCCCCCCACCAACTGGGCAAGAGATAATTCAAAGACACAGCAAAATGCTTGTAAGGCATGACTAGATATCAAAAGGGAGACCCTTTAGGCCAGAAACAGCTTTAGGCTGAGCAATTTCATCGTTCCTGTGAGCAGGAGAAGGTGCATCACCCCCGGGCCTCACACAAATTCTGCCCGGTTGGTGTGTCCGCGGTGTCTGGCCCAGTGTGGCAGCTCCATCCAGGCGTCAAACTCCACCTGGCCATGCCACCCAGGTGCCATGGAATGCACAGGGACATCTCGAACTCTCCATTGTAGGCAAGGGGCATATTAGTCTGCCAGCTCAGCCCCTGGTCAGTACTCACTTCCACTGTGGCCCCCGTCACTTCCTGTCATAATCATTTGCCCATATAACTGACCCCTACGTGTCTGTGTGTATCTCAAGGTCAGGGACCACTCTACTTATTCTTGTTTCCCATGTAGATATTTGCCAGGTTTTTTGGATGCCCAGCATCTGGAACTTTCTCCCACATGAGTCTGGAGTGAGGCAGAAGGCACATTCCACTATAAAAGCCAAAATGGCCACATGCTGAATTCCTACCTCCTTGCTCCAACACGTGATGCAGGCACATGACATGGACCAGACTGACCAGATGTGCCCATCAAGACTGTGATCAGAAGCCAGTGGCTTCTGAAGCCCTGGGGCTTCCCTGGTGGTGCAGTGGTTAAGAATCCGCCTGCCAATGCAGGGGACACGGGTTCGAGCCCAGGTCTGGGAAGATCCCACATGCCGCGGAGCAGCTGAGCCCGTGCACCACAACTACTGAGCCTGCGCTCTAGAGCCCAAGAGCCACAACTACTGAGCCCGTGCGCCACAACTACTGCAGCCCGCGCGCCTAGAGCCTGTGCTCCGCAACGAGAGAAGCCACTGCAATGGGAAGCCCGCGCACCGCAACGAAGAGTAGCCCCCGCTCACCACAACTAAAGAAAGCCCGCGTGCAGCAACGAAGACCCAATGCAGCCAAAAATAAATAAATAAAATAAAATAAATTTTTTTTTAAATTAAAGAAATAAAAAAAAGAAGCCAGTGGCCTTGAGGTGGCAGGTCGGTGGAGCCCACTCTGTACGTAGATGGTACTGCACCAGCCTCCAGGACAGCAGAGGAAAGAAAGGGGTTCAGAGGGTGTCACCAGTCCTCTCGGGGCTGGTACTGGGGGTGTGGTCCTGGCCCTGTTCTCCAAGCCTGACTCTGCAGCCCTCCCAAACCTTCTCTGAGCTTCCCCAGCATCTTTTAAGTGAATTCCTCCTTTCGCTCTCTCTTCTTTTTTTTTTTCCTTTGGCCACACTGTGTGGTTTGTGTTCCTTGACCAGGGATTGAACCTGGGCTCTCAGCAATGAATCCTAACCACTGGACCAACAGGGAATTCCCTCCCTCTCTCCTTAAATCCTCCTGAAATGGTTTCTGTAGCTTACAACCAAGAATCCTGCACTATACATGTCCAGAATAGGTGAAGCGCCAGGCTCAGGTTGGAATACTCTGAGGATTAGAGTAGATAGCTACATTTACAGTTACTATGTGCCTGGCACTGTGCTAGGGGCTTCATAAACATTATCTTATTTAATCTTCACAATAAGCCTGTGTGGTTGGTTTTATTATCCCCATGATGACAGAACAGAAGCTCAGAGAGAGTAAGCAACTCGCTCAGAGAGCGTAAGCAACTCACTCAGAGTCATACAGCAAATAGCCAAGAGCTCTCTAGTGCCAACCCTCAGATTCCACTGTCTCTTGGCAATGTCAGCCCACCCCCAATACCACCCCCACTGCTTCATTTCTGCCCCCCATGCTCTCTTCCGAAGTGCCATTCCCAAGGCCCAGACCACTCTCCCCATCCTCTCCCCCCACCAACCCTGCACATACCAGTTGCCCTCTCAGCATCCTTCAGATTAGTGAGGAGTCCTTCCCATGGCACTCCTTGCCATCTTGGTGGACCAGAACTCCACTCCCCAAAGCTGGAGCCCTCCCAGCCTCCCAGGACACAGCCTGCCTCCCCTCCAGCCTTGCCTGGAATCTAGGGGTGCAAGAGCCTCACTGGGTACCCACGGAAGGCCCCACCCACATCTCGAAGGAGGATTCACACACACATTTGGCTTCCATCTGCCAACTCCGTCCCCTCCTGGCATCACACTCTGCTCCCAGCTCACAGAAAAGTGTACAACCTCTTGGTTAGGAACAAAAAGGAAAATGGCCTTGGAGATTTCCAGATCTCCAATCCCTGAAAGGCCTGGCTAGGAGTGTCCCAGGAGGAGGGCTGGGGACACAATCCCTCAAGTTCCCACTGGAAACAGCCTCTACCTGCCAATCCCTTCCTTGCTCCCATCTCTTGGGCCTTGCCAGGTCCTCTGTCTTGTCAGCCTTCAGGTCCACTGTGATGTCACCAGCTTAACTGTGATGTCACCATGTCCCACATCCCCCTGAGGGGTAGCACAAGGGGTAGGACCATGGCCTCCTGGGAAACCTGGACCAATGCCTGGACCCAGATGAGAGACCCAGGCCAAGGCAAGTCCTTGGAGACCAGAGGGGGCTTGAGAAATGATCGTGGAGGGGAAGCAGGGTTGAGGAGCCTTCAGTGCTGAGCGGAAAACACCAGGGAGGCCTCAGAAAAGAATCAGCATCTGGAGCAGAAGAGCTGGAGGGGTGGACAGGGGTCTTCAGGCTCCCGGTTCACTGTGCACTTGCTTTCTTCATCTTTCTGTTAATTACAAAATAATACAGATGAGTGGTCAACGATTCAAGCAACATAGAATATGAAGACAAAAAATGGAAGCTCCCCTCCTTCACAGTTTCCCAGTGGTGAGTGTGAATTGTTTGGTGTTTATCCTTCCAGACATTTATCCATGAACCTACAAACAAGTAAATGGACTTTAAAATTTTGTTTTTATACACAAATGGATTATGTGATAATACTGTTCTGCAGCTCTTTCTATCAACAACCTACTGCGGCCATCATTTCATGCCAGAATGTACACATCATCTGCCTCCTGTTTTTTTCCTGACTATATAGTGTTCCATTGCAGAGGACCACCTATATGTCCTCTGATGGACATAATATGTAGCATTTCTCTGTTGGTGGACTCCAATTTTTCCCTGCTCCGCACAAGGCTGGAAAGGATCTCCGTGCAGAGGTAATATGCAGAGTGTTTAAGAATATTAGCTCTCAGACACAGAAAGACATATAAAATATTATATGATATCACTTATATGTGGAATCTAAAAATAATACAAATGAACTTATTTGCAAAACAGAAACAGACTCACAGACATAGGAACAAACTTATGGTTAGGAAACGTGAAAGAGGAGGGGGAGGGATAAATTAGGAGTATAGGATTAAAAGATACACACCACTATATATCAAATAGATAAACAAGGATTTACCATATAGCACAGGGAACTGTATTCAAAATCTTGTAATAACCTATAACGGAAAAGAATTAGAATAAATAAATTATATAAATTATATATATATATATATATATATATTTTTTTTTTTTTTTTAAGAATGTTAACTCTGCTGGATTTAATCCCAGCTCTGTGACGTTAGGGCAAGTCACTTAACCTCTGTCCCTCTTTCCTCATCTGCCAAATGGGGATAATAATAGCACTTGCCTCACAGCGTTCTTTCAATGATTCCTCAAGATAATTTATGTAAAGCCCTGAGGACAGTGCAGGGCCCAATGCAAGCACTTGACAAATGTGGGTTACTGTTAATATTGTATATCAATCTTTGCCTAGTTAGGCAAGTATCTGCAAGTCAGCTTCCTAAAAGCTGATGATGAATGCTCCTGGCTCACTTTGGAAGACCAGAATTTGGGCAGCACACTTGGAGAGATGAACTACATTCAGTTTTATTGCTTTATTCATTAAGCCCTGGTTGGAGACCGTTGCTCTCCTCCAATGCAGTCTTGCCCTCACACCAGTCCACATACCACAGCAATAGTAGCTCCTGGCATTAGAGCCACACCAGTCCACATACCACAGCAATAGTAGCTCCTGGCATTAGAGCCCTCCCCATGTGCCAGGAACGCTGCAAAGCACTTTGACCAGCTTTGTCTAACTCCATCAAACAATGGCAAGATGGTTGCTATTATTTCTGCTTTACAGACAAGAAAACTGAAACTCAGAGAAGGAAAGTGACTGGCCCAAGATCACGTGACCCAAGTTGGGGCTGCAATGTCCCAGAAGAGAAGGAGACCTCAGGGAAGAATTCCTGGGGCAATTCAGGGGCACCTATGAACAGACAAAAAGGGCCACAAATGTGGTACAGTAGAGTCTGGATTCCCTTCAGAGGCCAAAGGACCCTCGGAAAAGTAAAGATGGATAGAAACCCAAGTAAACGACTGGGGAAATGTGCTGCAGAATTAGCATCTGGCACCGTGCAAGCTCCCCAAGAAACTGTCATTCATTCATTCACTCACATATTCATTCACATATTTATTGATTGCCAACTATGTATCAGGCATTGGACTAGTTGCTGGGAATAAAGCCCATAGGAACATGACACAGACCTTGCAATTTAGAGCCCACTTATCAGAAGCCTTGCAGGATGTTGCTGAAATAAAAAGTTGTGTGCAACTATCAAAGCTTATTATCATTAAACGGTTTGGGAAGCAAAGTAGAGCAAGGAGTGTTGGGCTAGCTTGTGCGGTACAAAGAGAAACACAGTGGAACCACAAGCAAAAGCCCCACTTCCTCTTCAATAATTTTGAGGGGGCACCAGATCAGCCAGGTCAGGAGGGGGGTCTGGAACCATCATTGCTTCAGAGGATTAAGCAGCTCTGTGACTCTGACAGGGTTGAGGGTGGAGAGCTCAGCCCAGTCCACCGTGCGCTCACCTGCCCCCGCTCTGTGGTTGACACCTCTCTCCCTCTGCCTGACACCCACTTATCTCATCTCCCTGAACAGCCCAGCTGTCAGTCAGATGCAACGAGTTAGCCTTTGGCTTCACACCCCAGGGTGGGGAGATCCTGAGATAGGGCTCCCCAGCTCTCACATTTGCAGAAAGTGCCTCAAGATTCTTGCATCTTCCCCTGCACCCACACATTTGCAGAAAGGGCCTCAAGATTCTTGCATCTTCCCCTGCACCCACCCGTAAACTTCCAGTCCTTCTGTGGACAAAACTGTAGATATATCTTCAAGACATCTGAGATCATCCCACCCATCCCCTTATCTCAACCATTTCAAGAGGATAGACAAAAAGAGGTCACACAGCTGGGATTCAAATCCAGTAGCGCTAATATACTCTTAACCACCATATAGCACTGCCTACCATATACGTGGATGTCCTATCCAGCCTTGTGTGAAACAGAGAAAAATTGAAGTCCACCTATATGCCCACCATTAGAAGAATTGTACCTATTATGTATATACATGCAACGGAATACTATGCAGCCAGCAAAAAGCAAAGGGTAAATCTACTGAGTGCCTCCTGTGTGCTAAACCTCTTTATAGTCGTCTCATTTAATCTTCCTTGAAATCTTCCAAGGTAAGAACTATTAATGTCTCCATTTTATAGATAAGCAAACAAAGATTCAACAAGGGTAAACCAGGTAGCATCCACTCAAATACCTACAGTGGCCATGCAGTTAACACAGAGTGGTCCAGGAATAAGTATGATGCAAATGGTACCTGACACTCAGCCTTGGTGTCAGGATTAACAAGGAAAAGTGGGGACTGAGGTAAACCAGAGAGTTTAGGCTACTCATCATGACTCAGCATATTAGAGGCCAGTGCTGCCAAAGGCTCTGACTTTTCTAGAGAATCTGAAAAACAGGATTCTTATGTGAAATCTCTAGATTTTTTTTTAAGTTGGTTCAAATGTTTTAAAATAATGTGCCCACCAATCAGAACAGATCTGTGTGTCAGATTTAGCTGCCTCTGTCCAAGGCCCCAGAGCCCTAGTTCTTTCCTGTCTCCAAAGGATATGACCCACATTCCATCAAACATTCAAAGAATATCAATTCTTGACAAAATCTCCTAAAAAATAGAAAAGGGGGAACACTTCCCAACTCATTGTATGAGGCTAGTATTACCCTGATACCAAAACCAAAGACATCACAACTACAGAGAAATATCTCTTATGGATATATACGCAAAAATCCACAGCAAAATTTGAGCAAACAGAATCCAGCACCACAAGAGAATGATTATACACCATGACCAAGTAAGATTTATACCAGAAGTGGTTTGACATCCAAAAATTGATTAATGTAACACACTATATCTATAGAATAAAGGACAAAAACAACACAATCATCTCAGTAGATGCAAAGAAAGCACTTGACAAAATCCAACACTCTTTCATGATAAAAACACTCACTCAACTAGGAATAGGGAACTTCCCCATCCCAACAAAGAGTATCTACAAAAAGCAAGTGGCCGACATTGCACTTAATGGTGAAAGCCTTGTTGCTTTCCCTCTCAGATCAGGAACAAGACAAGGATGTCTACTCTCACAACTTCTATTCAACATTGTCCTGGAGGCCCTAGCCGGGGCAATTTTAGGCAAGAAAAAGAAGTAAAAGTCATCCAGATTAGAAAGAAAAAGTAAAACTATTTCTATACACACATGACATGATCTTATATATAGAAAATCCTAAGGAATCCACAAAAACGTATTGGAATTAGTAAACGAGTTCAGCAAGGTTGCAGGACACAAGATCAACCAATGGTGCTGAGAAAATTGGATATCTGTGTGCACACAAAATTCTCACACCGTGTACAAAACTGACTCAGAATGAGTCATAGACCTAAAGATAAGAGCTAAAACCATAAAATTCTTAGAAGAAAGTATAGGAACAAATCTTCGCGACCTTGGTTAGTCAAAGCCTTCTTAGATACAACATCAAAAACGTAGGCAACAAAAGGGGAAAGAAAGGTAAATTAGACTTTAAAACTTGTGTGCTTCAAAGGATTCCATCAAGAAATGAAAAGGCTAGGATGGCTGTAATTTAAAAAAAAAAAAGTGTTGGCAAAGATGTAGAGAAATTGGAGCACTCATCCATTGTTGATAGGGATACAAAATGGTTCAGCTGCTGTGGAAAACAGTTTGGTGATTCCTCAAAAAGTTAAAGAATTACCATATGAGCCGGGAATCCCACTCCTAGACATATACCAAAAGAAATGAAAACAGGTATTCAAGCAAGTACATGTACACGCATGTTCATAGTAGCACTGTTCACAATAGCCAAAAGGTAGAAATAGTCCAAATGTCCATCAACAGATGAATGGATAAATAAATTATAGTATATACATGCAATGGAATATTATACAATGTGAATGAACCTCCAAACCACTATGCTAAGTGAAAGAAATCAGACACAAAAGGTCACATATTATATGATTCCATTTATATGAATGTCTAGAATAGATAAATTCATAGAGATAGCAGATTGGTCATTGCCAGGGGCTGAGGGGAAGAGGAAATGAAGAGAAATTGCTTAAAGGGTAAGGGATTTTACGTGGGAGTTATGGAAGTCTTTTGGAACTAGATACAGGTGGTGGTTGTACAGCATTCTGATGACAGTGAATTGTTCACTTTAAAACGGTTAATTTTCTGTTATGTGAATTTTACCTTAATAAATTATTTTTTAAAGAAGAAAGTGAAAAAGCAACTCACAGAATGGGAGAAAATATTTTCAAAGCATTTATCTGATAAGGAACTTGTATCCAGAATATATAAACAACTCTTACAACTCAATAATAAAGAACAAATAACCAAATCAAAAAATTGGCAAAGGATATGAACAGACATTTCTCCAAAGAAAACACATAAATGGACAATAAACATATAAAAATTCTCAACAACAGCAAAACAAAGCTCAACATTAAAAGTCATTAGAGAAATGCAAATCAAAACCACAATGAATTACTATTTCACACCCACTAGGATGGTTATAATTTTTTTAAAAATATGATAAAAGACAAGTGTTGGTAACAATATGGAGAAATTGGAACCCTTATACATTGAGGGCAGGAAAGCAAAATGCTGCAGCCACTGTGGAAAATAATTTGGTGGTTCTTCAAAAATTTAAACAGTTACCGTATGACTCAGCAATTCTATTCTTAGATAATATATACTCCAGAGAATTGAAAACATATGTTCATATAAAAACTTTTATATGAATGTTCCTAACAGCTTTAGTTGAGATAGCGAAAAAGTGGAAACAACACATAAATCTAATATACTTCAATTAAAAAAAAAAAAAAAACAACCCAAATGTCCATCAGTTGATGAATGGATAAACAAAATGTGGTATATTCATACAATGGGATATTCTTCATCTATAAAAATGAAGTACTAATACACGCTACAATGTAAACATTAAAACCATTATGTTAAATGAAAGAAGCCAGTCACAAAGATGACATATTGTATGATTCCATTTATATGAAATGTCCAGAATAGGCAAATATATGGAGACAGAAATTTGATTAGTGGTTGCCTAGAGCTGGGGGTTGGGAGGGGGAAATTGGGAGTGTCTGCTTTTAGTGTGATGAAGATGTTCTAAAATAGGTCATGGTTGGGCTTCGCTGGTGGCGCAGTGGTTAAGAATCCACCTGCCAATGCAGGGGACATGGGTTCCATCCCTGGTCCTGGAAGATCTCACATGCCGTGGAGCAACTAAGCCCATGCACCATGACTACTGAGCCTGTGCTCTAGAGCCCGTGAGCCACAACTACTGAGCCTGCATGCTGCAACTTACTGAAGCCCACCCGCCTAGAGCCGGTGCTCTGCAACAAGAGAAGCCACCACAATGAGGGGCTTGGGCACTGCAACGAAGAGTAGCCCCGCTCACCACAACTGGAGGAGGCCCGCACGCAGCAATGAAGATCCAACACAGCCAAAAATAAATAAATTAAATAAAATAATAAATTTAGAAAACTTAAAAAATAAAATAGGTCATGGTTAAGAAAAAAATAAGATCATGGTGGTTGCACAACTCTGAATATACTAAAAACCACTGAATTGCCCACTTTAAATGGATGAATAGTACAGTGTACACTGTATTATATATTAAAGCTCTTAAAAAGAGAGAGATAAGTATATTCTTGCCTTCCTAACACTAGAATGCCTTCCTGGAGTTTCCATAAATTCCTCCTGCTAGAATGGGAGCTCCATGAAATGAGGGCTCTAGTGAAGTATCCATCAAAACCTACATGTCATTTCTCCAAAGAAGACATACAGATGGCCAACAAACACATGAAAAGATGCTCAACATCACTAATTATTAGAGAAATGCAAATCAAAACTACAATGAGGTATCACCTCACACTGGTCAGAATGGCCATCATCAAAAAAATCTACAAA
>NC_041216.1:14509420-14547669 GCF_002837175.3 Physeter macrocephalus | reverse complement strand
AATTGATACAGCCACTATGGAGAACAGTATGGAGGTTCCTTAAAAAACTAAAAATAGAACTACCATATGACCCAACAATCACACTACTGGGCATATATCCTGAGAAAACCATAATTCAAAAAGACACATGCACCACAATGTTCATTGCAGCACTATTTACAATAGCCAGGATGTGGAACCAACCTAAATGTCCATTGACAGATGAATGGATAAAGAAGATGTGGCACATATGTACAATGGAATATTACTCAGCCATAAAAAGGAATGAAACTGGGTCATTTGTAGAGACCTGGATGGACCTAGAGAGTGTCATACAGAGTGAAGTAAGTCAGAAAAAGCAAAGCAAATATCATATAATAATGTATATATGTGGAATCTAGGGACGTGCCTGCTGGTGCAGTGGTTAAGAATCCGCCTGCCAATGCAGGGGACATGGGTTCGATCCCTGGTCCGGCAATATCCCACATGCCACAGAGCAAATAAGCCTGTGCGCCACAACTACTGAGCTTGCGCTCTAGAGCCCGTGAGCCACAACTACCGAAGGCCATGCCCTAGAGCCCGTGCTCCACAACAAGGGAAGCCACCTCAAGTGAGAAGCCCGCACACCGCAACGAAGAGTAACCCCCACTCGCCACAACTAGAGAAAGCCCACGCGCAGCAACGAAGACCCATCACAGCCAAAAATAAATAAATAAAAATAAATAAATAAATATTTTAAAAAAATAACATATATGCGGAATCTAGAAAAATGGTATAGCTGATATTATATGCAAAGCAGAAATAGAGACACAGACGTAGAGAACAAATGTATGGATACCAAGGGGGAAAGGGGTGGGGTGGGAGGAATTGGGAGACTGGGATTGATTTTTTTTTTTTTTTTGCGGTACGCGGGCCTCTCACTGTTGCGGCCTTTCCCGTTGCGGAGCACAGGCTCCGGACGCGCAGGCTCAGCGGCCATGGCTCACGGGCCCAGCCGCTCCGCGGAATGTGGGATCTTCCCGGACCGGGGCACGAACCAGTGTCCCCTGCATCGGCAGGCGGACTCTCAACCACTGCGTCACCAGGGAAGCCCTGGGATTGATATTTTTGATACTATGTATAAAGTAGACAACTGATGGGAACATACTGTGTGGCACAGGAAACTCTACCGAATGCACTACGGTAACCTAAATGGGAGGGAAGTCCAAAAGGGAAGGGATATCTGTACGTGTATCGCTGATTCATTTTGTTGTGCAGTGGAGGCAAACACAACATTGTAAAGCAACCATACTTCAATAAAAATTCAAAAAAAACAAAAAAAAAACCTGTATGTCAGGCTCCCCACACCTTCCACTTAATGGTATGTGAGCAGGAGCAGGCCCAGAGCAGAGTATTTCCATGCACAAGCTCTGCTTTGGCAGAAACGGTGATGGAAATGGTGGCTTGGTGCTCAACATCCCTTGCTCCCTCCTAGCATGCCTTCCTGTACTGCACAGGAGGAACGTGAAAAAGCTACATTTCCCAAACTCCCTTGCAGCTAGGACACATTATGAATATGGTTGTGCTAATCCAGATACATTTGGATGAGATTTGGAAGGTGAAAGTGAAGAGGTCAAAGGCTCTAGGTCAGCCTTTTTTACAACAGTATCAGCAGCAGGACCAGAGTCAAAGTTTGGAGCATCTTTTGTTGTCTTTTTCCTTGTGGATCTGGCATAGGTCTGGAGCCAGCCCTTACAGATTCTCCACTTTTCTGAGTGAAGCAAAGGGAGCAGCTCCTCAGCCTGGTCAGTTCTGTAGAGTTGTTCTGGAATTACTCCTGGAGGCCTAGTCTAGAACCAGCTCCCAGACCCTTGTTATTTTGGAAGACTTAATGCCCTGTATGACATCCCTTTCCAATTGGCAATAGCAGTTTATTTATTTATTGAAACTATCATATGCTTTTTTTAAAAAAAAAAAAATTTATTTATTTTGGGCTGCTTTGCTTCTTTGCTGCTGCGCACAGGCTTTCTCTAGTTGCGGCGAGCGGGGGCTGCTCTTTATTGTGGTGCGCGGGCTTCTCATTGCAGTGGCTTCTCTTGTTGCAGAGCACAGGCTCTAGGTGCGCAGGCTTCAGTAGTTGTGGCATGCGGGCTCAGTAGTTGTGGCTCGTGGGCTCTAGAGCACAGGCTCAGTAGTTGTGGAGCACGGGCTTTGTTGCTCCACGGCACGTGGGATCTTCCCTGACCAGGGATCGAACCTGTGTCCCGTGAATTGGCAGGCGGATTCTTAACCACTGCACTGCCAGGAAAGTCCCAATAGCAGTTTATTTATTTGCAGCTGAGCCTTAAGGAATACCCCCGCTTCACCCATGTTGTCTTGCATGCAGACATGTAATCATTCTGAGCCTCTGTATCCTCTTCTTTAGAATGGAAGTAAGAATACCTCACTGAGGATTAAATATGAAGTATTTTAAGCTAGCATACTACTGACAACAGTTTCATGAACTGAAGCTGTCTGGTTCAGTTCAGGGGTCCTCGTAGCTTGGACTCCTGGGAGGTAACAAACAGACTCAGGCTACACCCTCCTTCCTCCCAGAAGTGCACCCCAACATTTCCTATCTCTGCATCCTTAAAACTCAGAGCCAAGTGGTGTAGGTCCCGTTGTGTCGGGTATGAGAGAGTAGGGCAGGGGAGAGACCACCAGATTGGGGCTTGGACCGTCTAGGTGCCAGTAGCCCTCTTTTACAGATGAGAAGACTGACATTTAGGGAAGATAAAGGACTTGCTTAAGATCAACGAGCCACAAAGGCAGAGAATGGATCTGAAGGCACTTTTGTCTGACTGCAGAGTGAGGCCTTTGTTCAGCACACACTGTACGCAGACCTGTTACTTTTGGCATGTGATCCACTCCCCACTCTGTTTGAGGAAATGAGGTGGCAACCTCATTTCAATGAGAAATTACCTCGAGAGACAGCCCCCTGAATTGCTCAGCGGGCAAGGACAGCACTCCAGAAAACTGGGGCAATTCGGGTACCACAAAGAGCATTCAGAAGGCAGCAGGTCCTTTGCTAGGATCTAGTTGAGATGACAACTCTGATTGCTCACCCAAGGAGTCAGGAGAGAAAGATCTAGTCACTCGGCTGACGTCGACCTAAAACATGCTATGCATGAGGTGCCACAGTGGTTGCGGGAACGTGTGCTGCAGCAGGGAGCCCAGGCAGGGAGTGTTAGCCCACTCTCACCTGCCCATCAGCAGGCCTCAGACCTTTCCATTCCCAGGGCCCCAGGACTTTCACACCTTCAGAGAGGGCCCCCAATCCCCATCCTGCCAACTGCCCACCTTTAAGGTTCAGTGGGCAACTTCCTCCTCTAAGACCGGGCCTCAGTTCAGCAACCTATCCCACCTCTGAGGGCCTGCAGCCCTCATTTCAGGCAGACTGCTATTTCCTTTCAGGTTATACCATCCTTCAGGGCAGAGGCAGGACCTTATTATCTCTTTATACACAGCCACACCCGCACCCAGATGCTGCCTGACAAAACCTGTTGAATGAGTCAACAGCTAGAAGCCTATGGTCTACATCACTCCATTTGTTTCATTCATTCGTTTGTTGAACAAAAGTGTCTTGAGTCTCAACCAGGTGCCAAGCCCTGTGCTTGGTGCCAAGGATATAAAACCCGAGAGGCCCACAGGCTGTGATAAAACAGACATGTGTGATATTATAGTCCAGTGTGATCACTGAGCTAGGGGCATCCAGAGGGGAATGTCTAACCTGGGGAGGTGGGGACAAAGTTGTCAGGGGAAGTTTCCTGGAGGAGGCGGGGCCTTGTCTGACTTCATTTAGTATCTGTGTCTCTCCAGCCATTAGAATGGAAGTACCATGAAGGCAGAGATTTTTGTTTTGTTCACTGCTGTGTCCCCAGCACCTGAAAGACTACCTGGTACATAGCAGGTGCTGGATCAGTATATGTGAATGAATGCATGAAACAGGCAAAGAAGAAGAGTTTTGCTCAGAGGCTTGGAGGCAGGAGACTCCTTGGCTCCTCTGGGCTCCTGCATCACTTGCTCTTCTTTCAAGGGACACCACAACTCCATACAGGGCTCTGCTCCTCTCGAAGGCTCTCATATCCCTGTGTCAATCTCACAATAGCCCAGTGAGGTGAGCAGGGCAGATACAACTCTCCTTACTCACCGATGGGGAAACTGATCTTTGGAGAGAAAAAGTGATTGGCCCATGGTCCCATGGCAAACTGGTGGCCTTGCTGAGAGGAGAACTCAGGTCTCCTGGCTCTGAAACCTGGCTCTAACCTGCTGCCCTGAGGGCAGGACTCAGTGCAAGCTGCGGTGCTCAGCTGAGTGGGGTGTCTCAACCTTCAAATCCAGAGAGGGGACCTCAGCAGGCAGTAGAGGAAGATCATGGTCCTGAGAATGGAGACGGTATAACAATAGTAATGATGAGGAGGAGGAGGAGAATTAGAACTTTTCTATTGTTATGATACATTTTTTTTTAGTAAGTTCAGTGCTAGACATCTATTCTTTCATTTATTCCTCACCACAGCCCTGTGAGGTGGATATTCTTCCCCCTATTTAACAGATAAAAAACTGAGCTCAGAAAGGTTAATTAACTTGTTTGAGGCCATACAGCCAATAAGTGGTAGAGCTGAATCATAAGCCAAGTCTGTTGAGCTTTTTACCATTTTGCTCATCTACAAAGGGCAAGGGATATAGGACAGGTGTGATGCTATGATGCTGTATTCATGCTGGGGGCCGGGAGGACCTCAGAGCCCTGGCCAGGAGGCACTGCCAAGGTCAGACAGCTTTCTCCTGGCAGCAGAGTCTAGGGCTTTCGGAACCGGGAAGGCCCACGGTTCTGACACAGAGCTTCTCCTGCTGCCATAGCTGTCACACAACAGACACTTACAGATGCCTAGGTGCCTAGCACAGCTGGGATGTAAATGTAACCCAAACACCCAGGCTTCCCCATTTATTGGGAATAAATGAGGGCATGTTAATAGAAACGACTTAAATTTCACTCCAGCCCAACCTTGAAACCGCCCTCAATTATTTCTCCTGTGGCAGTTGAGTATTTTGGTTAACAGACCAAGACCCTAAAGTCAACCAGACTAAGTTCAAATCCCGTCTCTGCCACCCTAGCTGGCACCTTGAGCAAATTCTGTGACAGCCTCAGTTTGTTTCCTTACCTACTTACAATTTTTTAAAATAGGAAATTCTGTTAAATAGGAATTGCAACAGACCGAGGTCTTGGGATGTTAGGAAGATTGTAGCAGACAGTGCGTGGAAAGTGCTTACCCAGCACCTCGCCCAGAGTAAGGGCAGGATGAATGGAGCTGCCAAGAGGAGTTTTCTGAGAGGTTCTGGGGACGGCTTGGTGGGCTCTCAATCATGCCATCTGAGGGATACTAGCAACTGCCTCCATGGGAAGCCAAGGATGCTGCCTCCGGAGCTCCTCCAGCACTGGGCCAGCAAGTCACTCTTAGGACATGTTCTGCTCTCAGTGATGAGAAGGGTGTCCCACTCATGCCCCAGGTCCCGCTTTGTCAGCAGAGGGTGAGGGAGCTGAAAAGGCACCTCTTGCTCTCCCATACATCAGAGCTCATCATGGTAGCAGCTCCTGGGACTCTGAGAAGTGGGCTTGTTGATCAGCCAGACCCCGTGGCTCTGGCTCAGCATCACGGCCATTTCATTCCCCAGGGAACTCCTCAGCCCTCGCACCCGTGGGCCTCAGGGGTCCATGCCAGCCCCTAATGTCTGAACTTCAGCCGACTCCACACCTGCTCCTGGCCACCCAAAATCTCCCAGGCTGGGTAGAAAAGACTCCAATAAGTGATAATGATGAAAGCCTTTAAGAGACAAAGAGAGAAACTGTTGCAGGAGCACAGAGCAGGGAGTCTTTTTTTTTCCTGCCTGGACCAGGGAAGGCAATCTCATGGTGTCACTAATGACTCAAAAAGCTTCCATGGCTCCTCAGACCCCCAGTTTAGCCTATGAGGCCTTATCTGATACACCCCTGCCCAGGCCACCACAAAGTGCATGTGACCTCACTTCATCCTGCAACTTTATTTCACAGAAAAAGAAATCAGGCTCAGAGATTTTAAATGATTTGCTCAAGGTCACAAAACAAGCTAGAATTTGAACCCAGACCCAACCCCAGAGCTTGTGCTCTAAGAATCACAGAGTCATTTAAAAAACTAAATGAGCTGGCCGCCGAGCCTGCGCGTCCGGAGCCTGTGCTCCGCAACGGAAGAGGCCACAACAGTGAGAGGCCCGCGTACCACAAAAAAAAAAAACAAAACTAAATGAGCAACTTGTAAAAACACTTTGGAAAGCATACAAGAGAAATTAAAGACACCATTCGTAGTAAATGTCTTTTGAGTTAACTTGAAAATATTTTCCTCATCTTGATCAAAACCCTCAAGGAAGGCTTCCCTGGTGGCGCAGCGGTTGAGAATCTGCCTGCCAATGCAGGGGACACGGGTTCGAGCCCTGGTCTGGGAAGATCCCACATGCCGCGGAGCAACTGGGCCCGTGATCCACAACTACTGAGCCTGCGCGTCCGGAGCCTGTGCTCCGCAACAAGAGAGGCCGCGACAGTGAGAGGCCCGCGCACCGCGATGAAGAGTGGCCCCCGCTTTCCGCAACTAGAGAAAGCCCTCGCACAGAAACAAAGACCCAACACAGCCAAAAATAAATAAATAAATAAATAAATAAATAAATAAATAAATAAAATACGTAGCCAAAAAATAAATAAAAGAAACATTAAAAAAAAAAACCCTCAAGGAATCCAATGATAATATCACCTCTAGATTTGGTCACTCTTAAGACATCAAAGGAGACCAAAGGGGTCAACAAGAGGTGGCTTACAAAACTGAGTGTCCTCCTTTCTGGACAGGCTGGGCAGGCACAGATTCTGGAAGACTGTTCCCTGCGGATTATGGCAATACCAGACTCTGCTCTGCCCTCAGCCAGAAGGAGCTGTGTAAAGCCCACGGCCCAGAGCAGCGTCGCAAGATGAGAAGTTACGCTCAATCAAGACAGGTTCTGGCCAGCTCTTCCCAAAGTTTCCCATGGAACACTTATAAAGTAAGGATATTTTAGCAGAACACTACCAGGAGGTCATGACCTCCAGATGAAAGGAGACAGCCCAGCCTCTAACAAAACAACAGAGGTGTCAAATTAACTGCTACAAGAAAGAAATGGGGACTTCCCTGGTGGTGCAGTGGTTAAGAATCTGCCTGCCAATGCAGGGGAGACGGGTTCGAGCCCTGGTCCGGGAAGATCCCAAATGCCGCAGAGCAACGAAGCCCGTGTGCCACAACTGCTGAGCCTGCGCTCTAGAGCCCGTGAGCCACAACTACTGAGCCCATGTGACACAACTACTGAAGCCCACGTGCCTAGAGCCCATGCTCTGCAACAAGAGAAGCCACCGCAATGAGAAGCACGTGCACCGCAACGAAGAACAGCCCCTGCACGCCGCAACTAGAGAAAGCCCACGTGCAGCAACAAAGACCCAACGCAGCCAAAATAAATAAATAAATAAATAAATTATTTAAAGAAAGAAAGAAAGAAATGATCAAAAATTGATTACAATTTTGAATAGACAGTAAGCATTGAGTATCACAGTCACAGGCTGAAATTATGAGACAAGTTGCAAGACATAATAAAATGATCAAATGTCTTGACTGCAACTTAATATGTGGTTGGTGAATACATTCACATGGAAGTGAAAATATTTGTTGAAATGAAACAATGCATTTATGCATTGGAGATGAGTTCGTGAAACTCATAGGAATTCTTGATGTGTTCTTTCAGGTCCTCCAAGAAGCAAATGTCAAGAGGGGATTAGATGTGGGAGAGATTTATTGGGGAAAGTACCTAAAAGGGAAAATATGCAAGGAGCCAGAGAAAGCTGGGAGAGCCGGCAGACCACAGTGCAGGTGAAATCCCCATGGAGGACAGAGGAAGGAGGGAGGGCTGGGCAGGAAACGTCTTAGACTGGAGTGCAATTCTTTTTTTTTTTTTTTTTTTTTGCGGTACGCGGGCCTCTCACTGTTGTGGCCTCTCCCGTTGCGGAGCACAGGCTCCGGACGCGCAGGCTCAGCGGCCATGGCTCATGGGCCCAGCCGCTCCATGGTATGTGTGATCCTCCCGGACTGGGGCACGAACCTGTGTCCCCTGCATCGGCAGGCGGACTCTCAACCACTGTGCCAGCAGGGAAGCCCCTGGAGTGCAATTCTAAGAAAGTTTCAGCAGAGCCAATGGGGAGTCCTCAAGGCAAAATTACCCATCACAGGACTCCCTTACCTCCCAGGATGGCCCTGCCTTCCTGTCCTTGTTGACTCAGTCACTGCCTGGGAGCCACCCATTGGAAGTGTGGCCCCAGAGATTCTGTAGTGAAGGATTCCGGCCATTATGGTTGGGGCACACATGACACTTGGGTATGGCATACCTTTTGTTAAAGGAGATAAGTATGTCACAGCAAGACCAATCATAGAAACGTGTTTAGTTTTTATTACGCAAGTATTTTTCCAGTACATTTTGCAGGATCTTCTTTTTTTGTTGTTTTTTTTGTGGTACGCGGGCCTCTCACTGTCGCAGCCTCTCCCGTTGCGGAGCACAGGCTCCGGACGTGCAGGCTCAGTGGCCATGGCTCACGGGCCCAGCCGCTCCGCTGCATGTGGGATCTTCCCGGACCGGGGCACGAACCCGTGTCCCCTGCATCGGCAGGTGGACTCTCAACCACTGCGCCACCAGGGAAGCCCCCAGTACATTTTAAGAGAAATAAATATCACAAGCCTTAATTGTGTTTTCAGAATACTCCATGAAGTCTCAGGAAACATTTTTGGAAAATTCTGGATTCCGTGAATTCCTGGCCAAGGGATAATTGGGATTGCAGAAAGAGGACACAGGACAGAGCTGGGAGATCTGGGTTCTAGCCTGATCCTGTCACTCACTTGCTGTTGGAGCTTCTTCAAGTCACTTCATTAGTTTCCACACCTTAAAATGGGTGTGAGGAAGAGGAGCTCCTACGTGTCCCTGGGAACCTGCTGTTCAGAGCCCCTTAAAGACAGACTCCTGGACAGAGGATTCCATAGCAAAGTGGCTGCTTTTGTGGCATTAAAACCTCTGGTCATGCACCTGCACCTCGTGCCCCCATGGGCGTGCCAAGCAGGGACCTTGTTCCCCACCATCCTCTGGCCCTGGCTTCTCCTGAGCAGACTGGCTCAACTTCTGGTCTTGTGGTTTCCCTCTGTCAGCTGTCATAGCAACTGTGGGTGCTGGGATGGGGGAGGCCCTGGGAGGAGCTGTGGTAGGCAGGGGGAAGGTGTCACCTTCCAAAATAACCCCCGAGGAGAGACTGGTGGCCACTTTGAAGCAGATTCTCATCACCACGCTGTTTCCGGGAAACCCTCAGAAGCTGGACAAAGGAGGGGCTTTTAAGAAATGAAGCCCAGTGCAAGATCCTTAGCCTTTCTGGACAAGCCAAGTGTCTAGAAGTCCAACCAGATTTGGAGGGGGATCAGGGAGCAGAATTAGGAGGAGGGGGCAAGGTTAGTGGTGAGAAGGTCAGGGTACGGGGTCCCCAAGAGGAGGCTCTGTCTCCCCCATCTGCCTAGGGGTTCCTTGAAGGCTGTGTCCTGGTCTCCCCTTGAGATGAGGGGGCCCCACAGTGTGGGCTCTGTATCTTGCATGAGATAGGGAGTCTTAGCCAGGGCCTCTGAAATGCAGCCTCGTCCACTCGTCTGCCCAAGCCTAGCACAAAGCTTCTTCCTGTCTCCCGGAAGTCTTTCTCTATCAGTGCCCGTGCCTCTTATCTGCCCCCTGCCCCGTCCTCCACCCAGGGGTCCAGCCCCACCACACTCTTTCCAGAGCCACTGACTGATTTCCAGCTGCAACTTCCTCTGGACTTTACTTTGGCCTCCTTCTCAGCACACTTAGGCCAGTTGTTTTTGTTTGTTTTGTTTGTCTGTTTGTTTTAATCTGTTCAGTCAGAATCCTTCCTTCCTCTGAGAGGGGCAGAGGCCTCTAGCTAACCCATCACCAATGTACTCCTGACAATTAGCTGTAACTCTGAGCGTATGCAAATGGTCCACAAAACAGACCGCATCCAGTAAATGATAACAGTGGTCCCCCCTGACTGCAGGCTGGGCGTCTGCCAGGCACAATGCTAACACTTCACACCTGGCATCTCAGGTCATTCCTTCCTTCAAGACTATTACAGAGCTCCCATTGTCCTCCAACCCTTGTTAGGTGCTGGAGACACTGCAGTCAAAAGCAGACAATGATCCTTGCCCTTCTGGAGTTTACATCCTCACAGCAACTCTGAGGGTAGGCATTATTGCTCCCATTTAGTATTATCTAAGGGAGGAAAGCCAGTAAGCAGACTCCACGCTCAAGCTCAGCCCTTTATAAGGCAAAAGGCTTTTTAAGAAACATGAGATTTTGGACTTTACAAACTGAAAGCACTAGGCTAATAGGAACCGGCTTCTGCATAACACTTTCAGTTTATAAAACACTTGGCTCCTTGAAGAGATGGTTGATCTAGTGCTGGGCTGAGGAAGTACAGGTAAGCCTGGAACAGCTTGCTTTGCCAGAAAGCAAGGAAGTACTCAAAGCAAGATGAGGACACAAGGACCTGGGAACCAGTTTGAAGGGGGTCCCACTAGCCAAACTGGGGGCAATTTAAACATCAGAACAACTGATGGTAATTGATTATAGCCCATTGAAAAAATGAGAAATCCATGAATCCATTCTGATATAAATAAATTTGTTTTTTTAAAGTCTTTATTGAATTTTGTTACAATATTGCTTCTGTTTTATGTTTTGGTTTTTCTGGCCACAAGGCATGTGGGATCTCAGCTCCCTGACCAAGGATCCAACCCGCACCCCCTGCATTGGAAGTAGAAAATCACATTTGGTAGACATCAAAATAATAATCAGTTTAGCCAAGGATGAATCAATGGATGCTAAAACTACGGGATGAAAGTTTGTGAGAAACAGGATCTATGTCATCACAATGTATGTCCCTGCAAGATACTCACTGAATACAAAGGGAAAAAAAATAGCAACTTGGCAATGGAGGAAACTGACACCTCAACCAAGTGATTCAAGCTCAACATACAATGGTTCAAATTAATATCATTTATCTCCTGATATGATACACTGAGAAAGATATATCAACTTCTGTGATCTTCCTGCCAAAAATGCAAATTTTCAATCTAATCATGAGGAAACATCAGACAAACCCAAATTGAAGGATATTCTACAAAGTAACTGGCCTACTGGACTTCCCTGGTGGCACAGTGGTTAAGAATCTGCCTGCCAGAAGACCTAAATAGACATTTCTCCAAAGAAGATATACAGATTGCCAACAAACACATGAAAGAATGCTCAACATCATTCATCATTAGAGAAATGCAAATCAAAACTACAATGAGATATCATCTCACACCGGTCAGATTGGCCATCATCAAAAACTCTAGAAATAATAAATGCTGGAGAGGGTGTGGAGAAAAGGGAACCCTCTTGCACTGCTGGTGGGAATGTAAATTGATACAGCCACTATGGAGAACAGTATGGAGGTTCCTTAAAAAACTACAAATAGAACTACCATACGACCCCGCAATCCCACTACTGGGCATATACCCTGAGAAAACCATAATTCAAAAAGAGTCATGTACCAAAATGTTCATTGCAGCTCTATTTACAATAGCAAGGACATGGAAGCAACCTAACTGTCCATCAACAGATGAATGGATAAAGAAGATGTGGCACATATATACAATGGAATATTACTCAGCCATAAAAAGAAATGAAACTGAGTTATTTGTAATGAGGTGAGTGGCATGGACATATATACACTACCAAACATAGGGTGGATAGCTAGTGGGAAGCAGACACATGGCACAGGGAGATCAGCTAGGTGGTTTGTGACCACCTAGAGGGGTGGGATAGGGAGGGTGGGAGGGAGGGAGACGCAAGAGGGAAGAGATATGGGAACATATGTATATGTATAACTGATTCACTTTGTTGTAAAGCAGAAACTAACACACCCTTGTAAAGCAATTATACTCCAATAAAGATGTTAAAAAAAAAAAAAAAAAGAATCTGCCTGCCATTGCAAGAGACACAGGTTCGACCCCTGGTCCAGGAAGATCCCACATGCTGCAGAGCCACTAAGCCCGTGCGCCACAGCTACTGAAGCCCGCTCACCGTATCTAGAGAAAGCACGCGCACAGCAATGAGGACCCAACACAGGCAAAAATAAATAATTAATCAATTAATTAATTTAAAAAATAACTGGGGCTTCCCTGGTGGCGCAGTAGTTGAGAGTCCCCTGCCGATGCAGGGGATATGGGTTCGTGCCCCGGTCCGGAAGATCCAACATGCCGCGGAGCGGCTGGGCCCGTGAGCCATGGCCGCTGAGCCTGCGCGTCCGGAGCCTGTGCTCCGCAACGGGAGAGGCCACAACAGTGAGAGGTCCGCGTACCGCAAAAAAAAAAATAATAATAAAAAAAAATAACTGGCCTATTATTTTTTTTAATGTCATGTCGCAAAAGACAAAAACCAAGGAATGATTCCAGATTTAAAAGACAGAGATGTGAGAATTTAATGGAATGGGTGATCCTGGATTGATTCTGGACAAGAAATAACATTATTAGACCCTTAACAGGACAATTGAAAAAACTCCAGTAAGTTCTGTAGATTGTAGTGTATCATACTGGCTTTGATAATTATGCTATGATTATGTTTGAGAATGTCCTTGTATTTTTAGAAAACACTCTCTGATGTGTTTAGGGATGAAGGAACATTATGTCTGCAATTTACTCTGAAATAGTTGAGTATACATAGAGAGATGGGGAAGGGAGAGAGAATGATAACAAATGAGGTAAATTTTTAACAGTTGGGGAATCTCCGTGAAGGGTATACAGGAATTCTTTGATTCTTCTTGCAACTTTTCTATAAATCTGAAACAATCTCAAAATAAAAAGTTAAAAGAAAACATTTCACCATTAATTATCTCATTGGCTTTTCATGTAGAAGTTAAAAGCGAAGGTCTTATTACATCCTTATTTTACAAATGTGGGTAACAAGAGTTTGGAGAACTGAGCATACTGGCTCAGGCTGTTCAGTTAGTGGTGAATCAGAGTTTGAACCCAGATCTCTAAGCCTCAGAGGTTCTTCCATGTGGGTCTGAGGGATTAGTTTGAGCTAGTACCGATGGGGATGTACCCCTCTTTTAGGCTCTATCTATCCTAAGAAATCACATCATTCAAACCATTCTCACCTCTCCCCGCCCATCTCAAAATACCTAAGCAACTCAAGTGGACTGGGCGCCCTTTGTCTACAACACCACCTGGGAAAGGGTCCATGGAGACACGTCTGACTCAGGACTAACACACATCCATGAAGTAGATGTCAAAGCCACTGAGGCCCTTAGAGCTGCTGAATGGGTCATCATAATGAAGGAATGAACTAGTGGGTGAATGGACATTGGCATGCACTCAGACTTTCATTTCAGGCTAAATACCTTGGATAGTTGAAGGTGGCTCCTCTTCTGGGGGCCAGCTAAGGAAGGGCTGAGGAGGGGCAGCTCCAAGGCTCTGTAGCCCTCAACATGCGTCTCCACCCCTCTTTCCAAAGGGCCCCTCCCTGGCATTCCTATAACCCATGAGCCATCCACCCAATGCGGACCACAGGGAGACTGATCAAAGGGAGAGGAAGGATCCAGGGGCCAGTTAAGGTCTGGAGCCAGCAGTCAGGCTCTGGAGTCCCACCCAGGCAGATGCAGGTCTTATTGGGCCTGGAGCTTTTACAGTTTAGGAGGCCCTCTTTAAGAAAAGAAATACAAGATTATAAATATAAAATATATAACCCAAGTGGACATTTATTTAGAATGAGAAATGAAGTCATGATGAATCATAAATTTTATTTAACATCATAAAATATATTTGTATTGTATTTGTATTAACTAATATATTTGTATTAACTAATTGTCTGGCACACCTCTATACTACTTTTTAACAGACTAGTGGCTGGTATTTCACATTTCAGATTTCCAACTGTGATTAAATATCTCATTTGTGGGGAATTCCCCAGAGGTCCAGTGGTTAGGACTCCGCACTTCCACTGCAGGAGGCTGGGGAACTAAGATCCTGCAAGCTGTGTGGCCAAAAAAAAAAAAAAAAAAAAAATTTCATTTGTTCACATTTTATGAAAATATGTGAGCATATGACTTGGCTCTCTCCACAGCCTTGGGAGGGGCCCTGAGTTTTAAACTAAATCGACTTCTGTTCCACTCCGTCTGGACAAAAATTTTGAGCTTAGGGAGGGCATGAACAGGCATTCTCCCTCCCAAGCTTGGTTACTCTAGAAAGGCCCCAGAGACCTGCTGGCTCTCTCTCGTCCCCTTCTCCCCCAAAAATGCAACTCTCAAGAAAACTGAGCCTTGGAAAGTTGAGGGCTCTAGCTGTGCGTGTTTCACAATAGAAGAGGTTAAACCTCTGGCCAAAGCTGGATATAGCCACAAGGCAGGCTTCTTTCCTTCCTTCTGAAGGGGCCCTGATCTCTCCTGCTTCAGGTTTCTGAAGCACATTGTTCGCTTTGTCTGAAACACAACCCCTGCACACCCCACCTTCACCTCTTTTCCACATTGTCAACTGGTCAAGATTTAGGCATCTGTTAAGTCTCAGTTTAAAAGGCAGTTGCTCAGGAAGGCTTTCTCTGATCCCCTTTCCCTTAAATTAAATCACAATAATTATCTATATTCACTGTAGTCCTACCCTGCCAGCACCACGAAGTCTAGGACCTTGTTTGTCTGTCCTTCCGTCTCGTTGGTGCCTGTATTTTTGCAGTCCATGGCATATTTTTGAACGGAAGGAAAAAAAGGACTTGACTCTGATGGGTGAGGAAAGGGGAAATGTGGGGACGGAACGCCCCCTACTGGACACGTGGAGTACCAGGGACCCAGGACTCCTCCCTGCACTGGGAAGAACAGTGCGGCGGTAAATTTCTTATCTGTGGGGTAGTCTTGGGAAGACTCCTACAGATTTATTTCCTCTCACTTCTGTCAGCTCCACCACAGCTCTCCTCCCAAGCTTCAGAGCAGGGTCTGAGCTCTGCACCCATCCTCCCCGACACGGCAGACCACCCCTCACAGCTCCATAGGGACCATCCCCTGAGCTTCCTCACAATTAATATCCCTCCCTCCTGGACCTTTAGCTTCCAATAGAATAAGCCCAGATTCTTCCATCGATCCCTTTTTCTCCTCCTCCCTAATCAATCAATCAGAAGTGATTGTCTAGGGCACTGGGGTGGGTGGATGTGGGAAAGGAATGGTGGGCAGGGAGCATGGAAAGTTGGTGGGATGGGGGGACGTGGGTGGGTGAGTGTGCTTCCGAAACAGGGTCCTGCTAATATTATGGCCAGAACAATGGGTTTGTTCTTGGAGGGATGCGAGGGATGAGAAGCTACCTGGGACGAGATATTTAGAAAATAGTGAATGAGGAATTCCCATCGACTGCCTTGACTGAAAAAGCATAAAATTGCTCCACATTGGGACTTCCCTGGCAGTCCAGCGGTTCGGACTCCACACTCCAACGCAGGAGCCGTAGGTTCAATCCCTGGTTGGCAAACTAAGATCCTGTGGGGCGCAACCAAAAAAAAAAGAAAAAGAAAAAAACTTGTTCCAGATTATACAGCACGGGGGGGCGGGGAGGGAATCATAGAAGGAGTTTGGGCTAGGAGAAATATAGGGTTTCATTGAGGGAGGAATGGGGCTCAGCAACCAAGATGGAGGCTCAGATAGGAGTTTAGGGGTTCAGTGAGGGGAGTCAGGGCTCAGTGCTAAATATATGGGAGGAGACGGAGAGGGCAGGAGGAAATCTTGGGTGACAGTAAGAAGGGGAAGAGGGTGGGGGTCAAGGAGAGATAGAGGTCTCGTTCTTCCTCTGGTGGGGAGGGGAGAACCGACCACACCTGTGTCTCTCCATTACGGTTCCCATCCCTGGCCCCTCCCCCAGCAGTGCCCCAAGTGGGGCTGGGGAAGAGTGACAGTTACTTAAGGACCCTGAGTCCCACTTGCTCTTCTAAGCATCCTGTGGTCACTGGAGGGCTAAAGGGGGCTGAAGCCAAAGCTTGGGTTATTGATCTCTGGCCCCAAAGGTCAGCTTCAGGAGCAGAGGGAGTGGTGTGGCCACAGTGGGAGCCTCCAGAGACCCCGCAACAGTGGGGCTGTGCTGCACAGCCTGGTTTCTATGTCTGCATCCTTGGCTTCCCATGATCCCCCAACACACACACACACACACACACACACACACACACACACACACACACACTCATACCTTCTCCATCAAGTCCTGTCTCACACTTCTGCCTCTGAGATGTCTCAGACATTTTGTTTGGATTTTGGAATAACTAGAGAGTATAAAGCAGGGATTTGGATGGAATTATTTACTACTAATCCCACCCCCAAGACAAAGCCCTAGGAGTCCATGAAAGCATGGGTGAACTCAGTGGGAAAGCACCAGTCTGGTAGTCAGGAAGGATGACCACAATTTGCAGTGTGGCCTCAGGCAAACCTCTTAACCTCGATGGATCTTAGTTTTCTGATGTATAAAATGAAGGGGTTTAATCAGATGAGTGCTAGCATTCCTTCCAAATAAACAATCTAAGATTCTAAGGAATTAAGTGAGAACAGGGACAGTAGGGGTTAGGGTAGGAATTAGGTTAGGTTCAGAAGATGGTAAGAAGAATTCTTGGACTTAGAAATAAAATCTGGATTCTAATTTAGGCCATTATTAACTATGGAATACTGGGCAAGTCATTCATTTATTCATTCAACAAACATTTAATAAGCAATTACTCTATTCCAAGTTTTGTGCTGTATGCTGGCCACACAAGAATAAGACAGACATAGTCCTCATGGAGTTTACATTCTAGTAGCCAGTGTGAGAGAAAGATAAATTTAAAAATATAATAAAGTGGGGGCAAACAGTCTGTTAAAGAAGCACAGGATACTATAAGAACACATGAGGGACTTCCCTGGTGGTGCAGTGGTTAAGAATCCACCTGCCAATGCAGAGGACACAGGTTCGATCCCTGGTCCGGGAAGATCCCACATGCCATGGAGCAACTAGGCCCGTGCACCACAACTACTGAGCCTGCGCTCTAGAGCCTGCGAGCCACAACTACTGAGCCCGTGTGCCACAACTACTGAGCCCGCGAGCCACAACTACTGAAGCCGGCACATCTAGAGCCCACGCTCCACAACAAGAGAAGCCACCGCAATGAGAAGCCCGCGCACCGCAAGGAAGAGCAGACCCGCTCGCCGCAACTAGAGAAAGCCCGCACGCAGCAATGAAGACCCAACACAGCCAAAAATAAATAAATAAAATAAAAAAATAAAAACCCTTCCCCCAAAAGCTATCGGGGAGTTTGGGTCTTTAAAAAAAAAAAAAAAAGAACACATGAGGGTGGTGTTGGGTAAGTGAGTGGGTGGAAACAAGGAGATCCCTGGACAAAGTGTGAAATCTTTGGAGCCTAAAGAATGAATAGTGATCAGCAAAGTGAGGTAGGAGAAATGGTGCTGCTGGCAGAAGGTAAGCATGGGAAACGCCAGGGAGGAGAGAGCAAGCATTCCGAGGCCCTGGAATGCTAACTGTGAGAGGAGTGAGGAGCATAAGTTTGGAGTTAAGTCTGGTATTGGGGTCAGAGACCTGCCTCACCTGCAAAACTGAGATAACCACATGCCAGTCATGCCTCCCTCCTTTCCAGCGGCCCTGTTTTCCAGGGTCTGGTGAGATAATGCATGGGAAAACACTTTGTGGTTGGAAAAGCATTGTGCAAAGTAATGCACAGACAATGGAAAGGAGCTATGGATCACTGAGGATCAAGCTAGGTAAATCTGGCTTTAGGCTA
Organism: Physeter macrocephalus; assembly: GCF_002837175.3. NCBI lineage: Eukaryota > Metazoa > Chordata > Mammalia > Artiodactyla > Physeteridae > Physeter > Physeter macrocephalus. Next base: position 14,529,777 of record NC_041216.1, on the reverse strand, counting down.
ACTTCCACAGGAACAGTGGGAAATTAACCAAAATTGAGGCATTGAGCCTCCAGCAAATTTGTCCAAGGTCACACAATCGGGGTGGGGTGGGACTGGGGTTTGAACAGAAAGCTTGACCCCAGAGTCTGCCCAAGAGGGAGGGGGACTTGTTCTAAAGACCCCAGTGGGTAAAGGCTATCGACATCAGCTTCAATTCAATGGAGGAAAGAACTTTCTAAGAGTCTTAACTATCAGGGGATGGAGAAGGCTTCCAAAAGCAGTAAGCTCTCTGTTGCTGGAGGTTTGGAAGCTGAGTCTAGAAAATGGTTGATATCAAGCTTGGGATCTGGCAGGGAGTCAGCCGATCGGTAAGGTCACTTTTGGCTCTGAGAGACATGGACTCAAGGATCCTGGGTGTCCTTTCTCTTTGTCCCACACCCCATCCTGTAACAGAACAGCAGTGGGGGCATCTCTTCGCAGAAACCTCAAAGTGCAGCTTGCATTCACGAGAGGCTGGAGGAAAGAAGGGACAGCTTTCATGCGTCTGTCCTTCTCTCGCCCGTCTTCCACCATGGCCAAACCACAGGAGCCCAGTGGTGAGGAAAGGGAAGAGGTTGTCCCCTGTTATCTGGAGGCTTTGACTCCAGAGTGGCTTATATGGAGTTTGGCGCTGTCTCAGACGTCATCACTTGAGATGAAGTGTGGCTTAGTAATTAGGAGCATAGCCTACAGCATCAGACACTTCCTGTTACTCCATTTGAAAATGAAGATAGTCAGAAAGAGAAAGACAAACACCATATGCTATCACTTATATGTGAAATCTAAAAATACGATACAAATAAACATATCTATGAAACAGAAACAGACTTACAGACATAGAGAACAGATTTGTGGTTGCCAAGGGGGAGTGGGGCATGGGGGAGGGAAGGATTGGGAGTTTGGGATTAGAAGATGCAGACTATTATCTATAAGACGTATAAACAAGGTCCTACTATATAGCACAGGGAACTACATTCAATATCCTGTGATAAACCGTAATGGAAAAGAATATGAAAAAGTATATATATATGTATAACTGAATCACTTCACAATACAGCAGAAATTAACACAACATTGTAAATCAACTACACTTCAATAAAATTTTTTAAAAATGGAGGTTGTTGGGGGATTACATGAGCTAATGTAGGGTCTTGACATAGTGTCTGGCATGTGGTAAACACTCAAACATTTTAGCTCTTATTTTGTTGTTGTTACTTGCTGGGAGAATTTGAGGAAGTTATTCAGACAGAGCTTCAGTTTTCTCTTCTGTTAAGTGAGGAGATAGCGTCTCCCTCATAGGGTGGTTGGAGGGGGCTATGCTCGGCACACAGAAGTTAACAGATGTTATTTCCTTCCTTCCGCTAATGGAGGGGAGTCAAAGATACCTCGACACCTTTTGTCCTATTCTTGCTCTGTAACTATCACAGATGCAGCAAGTACGAAAAGGCCTTAGAAATCGTAAATCTGTACTCCCATTTAATAGATGGGGAAACTGAGGCCCAGAGAAGAAGAGATTTGCTCAAGGTCGCACAGTGAGTTAGTGATAGAGCTAGGACTAGAACCAGAACTTTCTAACCATACAATTCTCTCTATTATTGACAAAATGTTGAATGAATGTGTGATTGAAGATTGAATGAAGGGAGTACAGGTCTCTCTGGATGTCTTCACAGGGACGTGGAGGACTTGCTAACGTGGGAACCAAACTCTGTGACTGTTCACTTTCAAGCCTTCTTGTTTTCATTTCTGCTGTTCCTTTTCTCTGTAATGCCCTGCCCTCCCCTGGTTTCAAACTCCTATGCAAGGTCCAGTGCAATGCCACCTCCGCCCGGGAAGGCTTCCATAACATATAAAATGAGTCAGCTTTCCTTGTTTCCACAGTGCATTACATATATCTCTATTATATGTCCCAGCCACAATCTGATGGGATATATTGGGCTGGCCAAAAAGTTCACTCGGGTTTTCCGAACAAACTTTTTGGCCAACCCAGTATATCTTTTACATGTCCTTTCCACTAGTTTTCTCCCCACTAAACAGACAGGGAAACCAAGGTACAGAAACCAATCCTGAATTTGAAGCCCCATTCCCTGACTGAAAAGGGAATACTAGGAAACCTGAGTTTCTAGTTCTTATTATTAGCTAGCTATGGAACTTGAACAAGTCACTTGGATTTTAGGTCTTGTTTCCACATTTACAAAATAGGTTGGGAGAAGATAAAGTCTGAAGATGCTAACTTATAAGCCTCTTCTAATAAAAGAAGTGAAGTGTAGATTATTGAATCTGAATGCTAATTCCAGAGTCAACCTACCAGGGTTTTAATCCTGACTCTATTACTTACTCCGTGACCTTCAGGGAGTTACTTAACCCCTCTGTGCTCAGCTTCATCTGTAAGATGGGAACAGTAACCATGTCTATCTCATAAATTTGGTGTGAGAAATAAATGAGGTAATTTATGTAAAGCACTCAGCACAGTGCCTGGCACATGGAGAACCTTCAAAAAGCATTAACGGTTGTAATTTTTATCCCACTGATACCTCTGGGTTCACAACCTCAGCATCTAGAAAAGACATCTCCAACTTGGATATCCTCAAAGCAAGCCAAGTGTCTTTTTTCATTCTGCTAGAGGTCAGCAGAGCAGAGTGATCAAGAGTATGGCTTTGAAACCATCATAAAAGTAATGTTAAAAAGCAGTAGGCTCAGACTTGTAAGGTCCAAAAAATCCCCCTCCTGTGCCTCCTTTCTTTTTTTCCTTTTCTTTTTTTTGGCCACGCTGTGCAGCTTGCGGGATCTTAGTTCCCTGACCAGGGATCGAACCCGGGCCCCTGGCAGTGGAAGCGGAGTCCTAAACACTGGCTCGTCAGGGAATTCCCCCATGCAGACTTTCTTAGGCGGTTACTTGAGGATGCTCATCAAGTGTGAAGCAAGAAAAAAGATCCAGGAAATAGTGGCTGTATCCACTGTAGTGAGAGGTTGTGAAGGTGACAGCTGTGAAGCAAGTCCAGAGAGCAACCAGGAGGGAGGGCTTCAGGAAGGGGCTTAGTGGAAAAGATAATATGATGGAGCCCTTGAAAACAGTTGAGGATATTTCAGTGACAAATATTGTGGAGAGAGAGAGGAGGTTAGAGAGTCCAGGAAAATAAAACAGAGTATAAGAAAAGAAACGTTGTCCTAGTATACTACTTGGCAATGCAGTGAACATTTCCATAATCATGACAATGTAAACACTGGTCATCAATCTAGTTGAAAACTGTATTGGGAAGAAGAGGAAAGGAGAGGTAGGCCCTGTACACAAGGTAAGTCCTCATCCACCATAACAGGAAATCAATAGATAATATCTAAAATTGATAAATCAAGGAACAGAGGTACATGCATATTATTTAGAGACATGGAAATATCCTCCAGAAGAAATGACTTGTGGGAGAGGAGGGGGTAGGGTAGTCAGTGTACTGTTGTTTTTCATTATAATTCTTTCAATACTAATTGATTTTTTTAACCACATGCATTAATTACTTTAACTGCTAAAAAAAAAAAAAGAAGAAGAGGAAGAATATTGTAGTGAGCTAGATCTGGGATGCACCCTTTGTGACTTGTGAGTCACTTAACTCCACTGAGTCTCAGTTCCCTCTCCAGTAAAATGGGATCATAGTAAGATGGTTGAGGACAGAAAGAGACAATATACACAAAGCATTCAGCTCATACCTGGTATATAATCAGCTCTCAAACAGTAACTGCAGCATCAGGGAAGAACAAGTTAAGGACTAGGCTAAAGTTGTTTTGGGGAAATGACAGCATTTGGTGAGATACCCTGCCTTTTGCCTCCATGGAACATGACAATCATTGGACACATACAACTGGACACCAGGTGAAAGACAGCTGGATGAGTTGTGACTCACAGGCCAGAGTAGGGTCACAGTGAGGAACATTGAAAAGATCAGCAGCCATGAGGGAAATTACAGTTTGGCTTGGCAAGTTCCACTGCAAGAGGACACCTGGTGAGTTACAGTCTCTGGACAGTGGGCTATAGCAGGCTCATCATTTCCTCCTCTTGCTTGTACTTTGTGGGGGATATGTCAGAAGGAAAAGATTTAGAGGCTGTCAGGGTGAGGGTCAGAGGTCAGCTGGGGTCAGGAAGCCTATTTCACTGAGGTCACTCTAGACTCCTTTCAAAGTAATGAAGCCATTATTGGTGAAAGCAAGTGCCTGGCGTCTTGCTCTGTGAAGCAAGGCCCACATGGGGAGCAGGACTGAAAGAAGGAAGGGGACTCCCTTGGCTCATCCTCCTTCTGCCAATTCAACAGGCCTAAGAGGTGAGAGGTGCACAATCCTGCTGGATGTAGGAAGCCCTGGTCCTTGGAGAGGGATGAAGATGACAGCATGGGGTGAAAACAGATTGTTTCTCAGAGCAGTTAAGAATGGGGTCTCTCTCTCTCCCTCTCTTTCTCTCTCTCTCACACACACACACACAAACACACACATCATATCACTTTAGAATGTCGGAAACGGAAGAAACATTTGTCTAAGAGCTAACCCAACTCCCTCATTTTACCCTTAAAGCATAAACCTAGGTGTCTTTCTTGAGATCACAGGACAAATTAACAGGCTGGAGCTATATATATTATACATTTTACTTAATTATTTGTTTATTATCTGTCCCTCTCCTCTAGAATGTAAGCTCTACGAGGGCAGGAACTTCATCTGTTTTGTTTACTGATGTATCCCCAGTGTTGCAAACAGTGCCACCTGACTCATAATAGATGCTCAATAAATATTCGTTAGATGACTTAGTGAATGAACCGATGAATGAATGGAAACACTGCACACATCGTATTCCCTTCCTCAGGAATCACAGAGCATGTTACCATACTAAAGGCTTTACAAAGTCCTGTATAAGAAACCTACTTAACATACCATTTTCCAAATGATTTCACTATAGAGACTTTTTTTAAATGGTAAGATGTATTAATGATCCCATGGAACTAGTATCCTGAGGGACACATTGCGGAAAATACTTTTTTCAAACGCACACCATCACTCATATTAGCATATGGTCAAGGCTTTAATTCCAAGCAACCACCCTGGATCTCACCACAGCGTTCTCAAAACACTTCAGAAACGTGAGCTGGATGTGGATGATTGCCCACAAGGTGACCTGTTTTGGCTCTTCTCAGCTCTTTGATTTAGAAAGTCAAGGAGTTTGGGGGAGGGTGATCAGTAGAAATGGCAGACTAGAGCTCTGGCCCAGGGAAGAGGAATCACAAGCTTGGGTCCTATTCACTAATTATATAGAACATATAGTCTCCCCTCACAGCCATTTTGTTTGCACATATCTTGTTCCTCATTGGTAAAATGGGGACAGTACCAGTCATGATAACAACATACTGGGACTGTGGAAAGAATGTGAGCTTTGGAGTCAAACATATGGGTTCAAATATGTCTCTGCCATGTATTAGCTGAGTTACATTAGCCAAGCTGTATTGATTCATTAGGCTTGTTTCCTCCCTTGTAAGGTAGGAACATTAATACCTATTTCTTAGAGCTATTGACAGGCTTGAATGAGATAAGAAAAGTGCCTGTATTCTTGATAAATAATAGCTGTTATTATTATTACCTATCAGAATATAAGCTCCACAAGGGTGGGATTTTTCTTTGCATTGTTTACTCTCAACACTTAGAACAATGCCTGCCACAGAGGAAGTGCTCAATAAATATATATATTTTTTAATGTTGATGAGTTATTATTATTACTAAGACCTCTTTCAACTCTTCCTTTTATGGAGATATGAGCCTACACAAGAGAAACTTAGCAAAGTACTATAAAGGGGAGATGTTCTTTGTGTTGATACTAGACAACTTTGCCTTTTCTAAAGAGCTCCCTTTTCTTCCTTTTACCTAGATAATATTATTCCCAGAAACCAATACACAAGAAATTTGCAATACTTAGCTATACCATATCTTGTCCCCCTAACTAGACTGTAACTTCTTGGATGGCAGGAAATGTCTCTTCTTTACTTTTGGGGGTACATGTTTGGTCATTATACTACTTAGTGCATATTATGTACCTGATTCCTGCACCAAATGTGTGAGCTAGCATAATGACTGGATCATAGTAGCAACCTAATAAGTTTTCACCGAGATGGGGACCCAAGAAAGGGAGAAAGTTTAGTCAGTAGCCTCCATCTCCCACATGGAAACAACCCAATGCGGATGAGGAATCAGTTATGTAGGGAGCCATGTGTCCCTTCCTAAATCATCCTCTGCCTCCACATGTGCAACTTTATGGGGTCCTGAGCCTTCCTGGGTTTGTATTGCTTAGACTTGAGAGAGGCAGCCTAGAAGAATAAGTATTATGACTGTTGTAACAACATTTATTATTTCAATCAAAACCTATTCAGACTGGTATATATAGAATGCATAAACAACAAGGTCCTACTGTATAGAACAGGGAACTATATTCAATATCCTGTGATAAACCATAATGGAAAAGAATATGAAAAAGAATATATGTATAACTGAGTCACTTTGCTGTACAGCAGTAATTAACACAACATTGTAATTCAACTATACATCAATAAAAAATTTTAAAAAACCTATTCAGGAAACTCTTCTTGGGTGTCTTCTGTGGGCCAGCCACTGTGCTAAATACTGGTAAGGATGTGAGAGAAGATGCAGAAAGAAATAACACATGAATGGTCCAAATCCTCAGGGAGCAAATGGTCCAGCAAGTTCTAGATCACAGAAGCAGGTGCACAATAGCTATAATAATAGTAATAATTTTCATTGTTAAGAACTAACTATATGTCAGACACAATTTTAAAAGCTTTACCTAGATGATCTAACTTTATCCTCATAATAACTCTGAGAGTTAAATCCTCATTATCACCATTGGACAGAGGAGGAAACTGAGGCATAAAAAAGATAAAGAAGTTGCCCCAGGTGTCAGAGCTATAAATAGATATTCAAACATAGACAATCTGATTCCAACGTCTGTGTTCCCATGAAAAGTGCTAATAATTAGAGAAATAATTTGAAAAATAAATTAGTCTCTCTTCTAGTCTCATTTTATTTGAATCAAAAATATTATTTCCTCTTTCCTCACTCTCTATGGCTACTTGCATAGTTATACCCATTTTTCTGAAGGGGAGCTTGAGATACTTGCACTGCTCTCACAAAATCACGTACGTCTGGAAATGCCCTCTCTTTAGCGTTCAGAAAAGTCTGTTCCTTCGTCTCAAATGTGTCAGGGTCACTGGGGAGTTGAGAACAACCAGGTTTTCTGGGAAGGACTTGGAGGTGAGAACTCAAGAAGGCATTCTCAAAGCTGGGAGCTGGGAGCCAGGAGAGAGGGTCTCTATTCAGCACCGTGGACAGAGCTCCGGGCGCCTTCAGGACCCTGGACAGAGAAGCTGGTCGAGCCTGCCAGGGAACAAGTCTGACTTGAGAGCAGACCAAGGGAAAGCAGAGCGCTAAATTCCCTTATTCCCTCTTTCCTTCAGCGAGACCTCAGTCACCTGCTCCTGAATCTTAGGAACAGGGGTACAGAGAGTGAGTATATATTAAGGGTGCTAGTAACGGGAGGAGATAAGACTTGGGTGAGTATTATATATATAAAAAATGGCTTTGGCTGATGTACTCGCACAACTCTTGGAAGATCTAAATCAGGGTCCTCAGATGGGAGTGTGGCATTGTTAGTGATATTTTTTAATGATTTGTATTTTTTTAGGCTGAGTAGCAAAGGGCCACTGTTGTCCTTTTTATCCCAAAGTCCTATCCCCCATCTCATACTGAAGTTTTAGTCTCTTGGAGAGCACTCCTGGCAGGAAAGAGAGAGAAATAATCTCTTCGCAGCCCCTTGCTCTCCTCCCCATCTTCCCGTTCCCTACCCCCACTCATCCCCGTTCTCTGTTTCTCAAGTATACACGTGCGCGCGCGCGCGCACACACGTGCGCGCGCGCGGGCGCAGGGTGAGAAGCACGAGAGCTTCCTGCACACTTAGTGGAGACGACTGAATTCCGAGCGAGCGGATGCCCCCGAAAGCAGGCTCTGTCCCTTTAAATGGGTTGTAGCAGTGGGGGAGGGGAACTGGCCGGAGCTGGCATTGTCCAGTTTGAACTGAGCACCGGAAGTGAAGGGGCAGGGCCTGGGCCGTGCACTGAGCCCCGGGCCATTGTCCATCTCCGACCAGGGCACTAGCCACCCCCCTGGCCAACCCTCTTTATCTTCTAGAAGGGGAGGCTAACACTTCAAATGAGGAGAGCCCCTACTCCAGTTCCCCCACCAACCTCACGATGGGGAAGAGAGCGCACTTCAGGATGGGGCTCAAACGAGGAGGGTCTGGGAACCTGAGAGTGTCGGGATCCCAGCAACGGATAGGGATGGGACGGGAATAGGGACAGGATGAGGGCAGCTGGTGGAGAGAGGAACACCCTTCAAGCCTCTTTGGGTTCCTCCTGTTCTCTCAGGGAACTCCACGTGGGGTCAGTTTTAGACACAGGAAACAAGGAAGGATTCTTTACACAGAATCAATTTAGGAGCGCTTTGAGAGATTCAGAAAAACTCAGTCGGAAACGCAGGGAGGCAGAGACATTCAGTTAGTCAGAGACAGACTTTGAGAGGCTATACCTAGGTCAGGAGTGGAGATCAGCCCTGTTGGATCTCCAACCTCCCCCCTGCTTCCCCATCCTAGGCTTCCTAGTGTCCTGAACTCCAGGTCTATCTAAGCACACGGGGGTGGGGGTGAGAGCGGGTCAGCGCTGAGCTGCCGGGTCAGCTGTGAGACCTGAAGGGGAAGGGAGGGGGAGGGGCGCTCAAGGGCTGGGGGAGGGGGAGGGCTCATCCATTTCTCCCTTGACAGGTGGTTTGTGCCTCTGATTGGCCAGCGCTGCCAGGCTCACACCTCCCTCCCCCAACTCTCTGGAATGTATAATTATCTGCAAGGGGGGTGGGGGTGGTGTGTGAGTGTGTGTGGGAGCAGTCACGTGGCTTTAAAACTACCCCCCCCACACACAGGCCCCCCACCTGTATGCTGCTTTGGGGACCCCCACTGAGTCCTTAAAGTACAGGATCCCCAATTCCCGGGTACTCAAGACTTCTAGGGCTGAAGGCCCCAGAGGTGTCAGAGACCGATGGGGCGGGGGTGGGGGGTGGGGGCCGGAGCTGGAGCCGGAGGGAAAGGGAGGGGAGAGGAGAGGGAGGGGAGGGGAGGGGGGCTGCCCGCGGGGGGTTGGGTCATTGTCTTTTAGAATTTGGGAGCCTTTGAAAAGCCGTGGGCCCTCCCACCGCTATTGTGCTGGGGAAGATGTAGCAGCCTCTTCTCCGAGCCACCCCTTTGCCTCCGGACTTCTCTGGGGCCAGCAGCCGGCCGACCTGGGGCCCGGGGCCGCGGGCTCAGCCGACTACCATGGGCTCTGTGTCAAACCAGCAGTTTGCAGGTTCGACCTCGGGACTTACTGGGGACAACTTAGGCTGCAGGGGCGCCCAGAAGCCACATAAAAGGGAGGTGGGGGAAGTGTCCCCCAGGCTAGCCTAAGGACCCCAAGTCTGCGGCCTCCTGTTTCAGGGGGCGATCTCTGGAGCAAGGAACCCTGGTGTCCCCGTGGCGTGCAAGCTGAAGCTACGGGGGCGGGGGGAGAGAAGAGGAGGGGCCTGTCTGGCCGTCTGTCCCCGGGCAACGTGTTGTGGGAAGATGAGCAAAACTTTCGGGGCACCACTGGCCTCAGTTTAAGCTTGGGGAGCGCGGGAGGCAGCCGGGACAGGTATTTTCTCGCCGGCAGCTTGGTAGCCGCAGCGCCCTGGGTGTCCACCCGCGGGCTGCACACTCGGGTCTCCTTGCCGGGTCTCTGGTGGGGTCCTCCAATTCCGTGGCCCCCCAGCTGAGCGCCCTCCCAATCTCCAGGTGGCGGCGCCAAGGCGCCGGAGGAGGCACAGGAGGACGCGGCCCGGGCGGCCGAGGAGCCGCAGCTGCTGCACGGAGCCGGCATCTGTAAGTGGTTCAACGTGCGCATGGGATTCGGCTTCCTGTCCATGACTGCCCGCGCCGGGGTCGCACTCGACCCCCCGGTGGATGTCTTTGTGCACCAGGTGAGACCGATCCCGGTAACTTTGCCGCGGGAAGGGGATGTTGGCGCGCGGATCCCAGGTTGGGCGGACGCCCTCGGCTGTTGGGTTGAGGGAGATCAAGGGCCCTCATTGTGCGCTCCCATCTTTGCCGTGGCACCCCAGTTCTGAGTCCCCTTTAATTCCAGCGGGACGAGAGCTGGGGGCAGAGCCGAGTATCAGCACCCCTACCCCCCTCCGGGAACCCCTCTGGTTTACCACGTGTCTGTTACCTCTTTCCCCTGGGCAGGGGGCAGGGGGCAGGGAGATGACCCCATGTGGCAGAACTAAGGTTGTATTGTGCTTGCCAGTGGGGGGAGGGCGAGCAGGCTGGCCAGGGAAGCACATGCCCGGTCAGAGCAGAGTCTTGAGCGTCCGCGCCTTTCACTATGGTGTGAATGGAGCTCCCGGCCTGGAGAGAGGGAGGGAAACCACTTCGGGACCCAACGGGGTAAAGCTGAGAAGTCACCGGGGTCTCCTCACCCAGGTGGTCACCCAAAACTGAAGCTCTGGGGCCTGGGTGGGTTTGGCAGATCCTTGAAGGATCTCTCTGGGGGCTTGAAAGTTCCTCAAGAACATAGTCTCAGGCACACGGTTCACTAGCTGGGCTTTTACTGTTCATTTCCTATCAGGAAAGAAAACCCAAGGACCCCAGGCCTTAGATTCCTGGGCCAGGCTCGGAGGGAGTTAGGTTGCAACCCCAAGTTCTCAGTTAAAGCAAGGCAGCACAGTGGGGGTGAAATTCAGTGTCGCAGGGCAGAGGGTGGAGGGAGGCTAGCCTCTGGACCTATTCTCCTCAGCTTGGCATTTATGGCCCCAGACAGCCATTGATTGCTGTCCTAACATTCCCAGCCTCAAACAAGGAACCAGAGACTTCAGGTTTCCCTCCTCCCTGGCCACCCCTTCCTGAATATCTTAGAAGCATTTCTGGGGTCCTGGGCACAAGCCACACATAACAACCACGTAAAGGAAGTTGTTGCTTGTGTTCCCTCCACCTTTGGAGATGTGGGGCTGTACCTGAGAAGAAATTGCTAATCCCAGGCACAGTAGGTTGACACCCAGGCCGGGCATGGAGGGGTTACTTCGGAGAGGTTGGCTTTAGGAGCAGTGGGGGAGGGGAAAGGAGGATGTGGGGATTAAGGGTTGGAGCCTGAGGGATGGTATTCTGGAGGGGGAGGGGTGGAGATGCTGGGTGGAGTAGTTGGAGGCAGCAGGGAAGTCTCTGAGCATGGCCCTCAGCGAGGACACAGAATGGGGGGAACAGGGGAGATAGAGGATATGGGGAGACGGGGGTCCACCAGTTAACGTTGGGGTCACTGGGCTACTAGAACATCCTTCCAGAAGGGTCGGCAGCAGAATGCTTGGCTACCCCCTTGCTTCACCCAGTTCCTCCACCCCCAACTTTAACCCCTCCCCATCAGACAACTGATTCTGGCTGGTGGCTTTGCCCCCTTCCCTGTCTCATTTACATATGTGAATGATAACCCACAGGAAGTAATTGTGGGAGAAAGAAGGGAATTGGCCTCTTTAGATCTATTAAATCACTTTATTACAGGAACCAGCTTTGAATGGCCCTCCTCAGCGGGGTGGCCAGCTCCCCCACTCTCCCATTTATCTGATCACAAAGAGATTAAAATCTCTCCTGGTCTGGAGATGACTGGACAGCTTCCCCAACTTTGGAAGGCTTGGAATAAAAGAGTCAAACCCAACGTTTTCTTGCCTCCCTTCCAAAGGCTGTTGAATAGGGAAGGACTGAGGAGAATGTAGCCCCTCTGAGGTTCTTTGGTGATATCCAACTCCCAGGGAAGGTTTTCCTGAGCAAATGGATCTGTGCCTCATCCCACTTACCCTTAGGATCGAAAGCAGTTGGGAAATATTGGAGGGCATAAAGGAAAGCAGGGACCTTCTGGTTTGGGGAGTGGAGCCCATACCACGTTATTTCAGATGGGTTTGCTGGGAGATAACCGGACTTTGGGGTCTTGGAATGTCCAGGGACATTCCACAGTTGAATAAGTTATCAGGAGGAGTTGAGCTGGCATAAGGAATCAAGAATTTGTCTCCCTAACACCCCCTACTAACAGTCACAGAGGACAGTGGTGGAAATTCCCTGAGCCTTACCTGGTAGCTCTGTCTTTCGACTGTGCACTGCTGGGGCTTAGGTTGATCCTCAAACCCTACCATAGCAGTTAGACTAGTGATTCCAGTCCTGCACTTGAGAAATTTGAAATCTCTCCCTGGGGATCTAATATAGAGGAATTAGGTAGATGCAGGACAATTAGATGCAGGACAATCCTTAAAAATCCTCCTGGGGAGGGGAGTGTTCCCAAAGTGGAGAGAGAGTAAGACATTTCTCTTTAACAAGAAAACCTCTCCTTTGGCTGCTGGTGGTGGGTACCTTAGAATTGCAGGGTGGGTGGTGAGCAGGATAATTGTCCTAAGATAACATCTGCTAAGGGAGGGGGTCAGGGAGCCCCTTTCCTAAGGAAAGAGGAGGGGGGAGCAATTAAACATTTTCTTTTCCCTTCCAAGGTTGGGCCTATTTGGTTCCCAACGCACTGTCCACTATTCTTACACTTCCTGTCAAACACGCAGTACCCCACAGGGATGGATGAGTGGGAAAGAAAACCTGCCTTTAGCTTTTTTAAAAAATGAGTAAATAAAACGCATAAAGCAAAGAGACTTCTGTAACAACCCTTTTACTCAGCCACCGGTCTTATGCTAGAACTCTCTTCCTGTCCCTGAATTTGGGGGAAGTTAAGAATCATAATAATGGCGGGTGACCAGCCCTTAAATCAAGGTTTCTCAGCCTCAGCACTATTGACGTGTTTTGAGCAGGATAGTTTCTCAATCTGGGCATCCCTCAGTTGTGACAACCAAAAATGTCTCCAGACATTGCCAAATGCCCCCTGGGAGGCAAACTCACCCCCAGTTGAGAAACAGTTATACATCGCAAGGTGGAACAAGAAAGAGCTAACTACTGTCTCCTGGTTTCCTGAGATTCACCAAGAATTCTCAAGTCTCTATGGCCATTTTAAGAGTTTTGGCTTACCTCATGTTTTCCTGTGGCTCAACTCCCACACCCCTTAGATTTGTAGAAATTTGAAAATGAGGGAAAGGTCCCCTGCTTTCTCCCACAGCTCTTTGGAACCCAAGTCTGTTTAAAGTGGCTTTCTGGCTAAAATGCTGTATTACAAGGCTTGGAGGCAAAAGAAGAGCCCAAATTTGACCGAGGGACCAAGTTTGGGTTAGGAGAAGAAATTTCCAATACCGAGAAACTGCTGAAGCCACGTGGCCTGCTTTCTCTGAAAAGGATGAGTGGGGGGTGGTGAGAGCAACCTCAGGCCCACCTAGAGTAGGGCTCTTGGGTTTGGGGGCAGGGAGAATGTAAAGGGATCTTTCCCACCTGGTTTATAACCTTACTAGTGCCTCTGATTACCCACCTTATGTTTCGTTTTTTGATGTACTTGTCTTAACCCCTGCTCTAACCTGTAAACTCTTTGAAGAGAGAGACTAGCAGTCTGGTTAGTTTTCTAGTATGCACTTGGTGGGATGAAGAAATGAATATGGGTCCTCTGAGGAATCAGGAGTACACTAACAGTTGGGGGTCCTTGTCAGCAGAAGTCTTCCTCCAGACACAAAAGGCTGGAGGTAGGGAGGGAATGTTAACTGATAGTTGCTGTTTCTTTCTGGACTAGGGCCTGGCACTCAGTAGAAACACCATGAAAGCTTGTAGAGTGAATGTCAATGGATCGCAGTTGAGCTCCCGAGATGGGTCATTCATTAGTTATTTCATTTCCATCTTAATAGGAAACTATTTTTTAAATGGGTGGATTTTTTCAGGAAGTTGGCAGAGAAGCACATGAGTTGGTTTGAGCATTATGGGATCTTCTTGGGTCCTTCTCTTTCTGAAGAGAGACATGCTTTCTAGACAGTGTCCCAATTAAAGGCTGTGCCACCATCATGAGCAAAGCTTGTGTTTGGTGACACCACAAGCTTGCCATACAAGTGGTTTTCAGTGATTTTTCTCCAGGGCAAGGTTGTTTCTGGAACATTCCTAATCAAACTACCTATTGGAATTTGCTGGTGCTTTTTTTTTTTTTTTTGAGAAACAGCCTTAGGCAAATCACCCCTCCTTTCTTCCTGCAGGCTAGAATAGCAATTACTATCAGTGTTAAATCTGGGAGGTCAAAGGAGGTCGGGGGGAGGAGGAGAAAACTTTCAAGAATAGTACGCACTTAGTACAGAGGCAGCTTACTTAATTCAGACTGGAAAGGAGAGTAAATGGCTTTTGTCAACAGAGCAGAACAAGTGGGTTACTGGTTTAAAACTCCCGGACCCTTTCTTCACTCCATGGGTAGGTGGTTGGGGGGTGGGGTGGGGACCTACCCTGGGTTGGGTCCTCATCAGAGTTCAGTCTCCTTGCGACTCCATTTTCCTAAGGACCAAGGAGAAGATGCCCACCCTAAAGAGCTGGGAAGATCAATCCAGGTGAATGCTTGTGTGCAGAGTTGAGAACCGCGCGGCTCCTTCCTCTCTGCTCCAGCCTCCCTCTGGCTGCCTTTGTGCAGACTGGCTGATGAGCAGCACCATCTGGTGGAGAGCTCCAGGCTGGAGCCTGTGGCCCCGGCTGCGTGTCTGAGCAGAGCTGATGTGTGTGGGGCTGTATGCTCGCAGCCTTTGGTTCTGGACGGATCTCTTTCCCCCACCCTCCCTGACACACACATCATCAAAATAAACCGCTTCTAAATAGAACCCATTGGTTTCCTAGCTTCTACCAAACCCTACCTTCAGGAATGACGCTTGGGTTGAACTGCGAGGACACCTCGGGACCAAGTCATTAAAATTACTTTCACCTGCTACTTTTTACTTTTTCACTGTGGCTGTTAGAAAGTTTTTAAACGGCTGTGCGTCTTGCATTATATTGCATACTGCTGGATATAGAGTCAGGCTAGTTGCAATCATCTCGGGGCTCTCACAGTATAAATTTGGGCAAGGTGCTTCACCCATCTGCCTCTGTGACCTCATCTGTAACACAGAGGGCATGATAAGGTCTACCTCACAGCCTTGGTGTGAGGGTCACATGTGTTACAACATGTAAAGTGCTTAAAACACTGCTTAGCCTATAGTAAATATTAGTAATAAAATTAAATATTAGTCATTTTATATAGTAGAGAACTTAGTTTCTTCTACAAATGTTTGTGCACTGCTAGGCACCTAGAACTGGGGGTATAAACATGCACTAGGTAGTCTTGAGCTGGAATGGCCCTGGGTATTGCAGAAAAGCCAGAAACCCAAGCTTTAATCAAGTCTGATCCCCTGCTTTTACAGATGATTATAGAAACCAGAACTTATTTATCCAAATTTCATAGAGCAAGTCGAGGGAAACTTGGGTTGCTGTGAGCTCTTTACTCCACGTGCCCTGAGTGACCCCTAAGGTCCCTTCTATCTCTAAGTTATAAAGGCATAATACTTGATGTGGCGGAAGCTTAGAGTAGGCAGTGGTGAGGTATTAGGGGAGCAAGACTAAGTACTGTAACTGGCCCAAGTCCTTCCCTGCCATCCAAAAAAAGAGAAATGCCTCCTGTAACTGTTTTCTGTCTGATTAAATGCCATCTTCCCCTTGCCCCACTATAGGCTGCCCACCCTCCTACCTCAAACAAATTGGGAAAGGAAGATGGCAGGCCTGCCTCCCTCCCACCTTTAATATAATTTATCTGAATAAATAACCCTAATTAGGTCCCTGAGTAAAAGGTTTGACTGAGGGCCCTGGAAGGGTGGGAGGGCAGGTCAGAAGGAAAGATGGCTGTTGGCGGCGGTGACTTTGGCAGACCAGCAAGCTTGACTGGGGAAGAAAGGTGTCTCTGTATCCTTTTCTCTCACCGTGACCATAACCCCTATGTGGAGAGGAAGGAAGGAACTGATGAATGCGGTGAATGTGGGGTGGGGGGGAGTCAGGGGGGAATCTGCAGCCTCTGGAACTCCAGGAATCTGACCACCAGAACCAGCCAGTGTCAACTCTTTGTTTCCCCGGAGCTGGGCTCTATTGGGGGAGATCAAGCCTTGCCCCTCCCCCCCAGGTCTTTTCTTTTTGGAGGGGATGGAGAGAGGGGCGGGGCCCGGGCCCCGCTTTGTGTGTGGCTGGGGGTGGGGTGGGGTGATAGCAAGAATTTCAGGCTCCTTTCCGATGCAGGCCCTGTGAGGCAGGCTCCGTGGGGCTGCACGCCGATTACCTACCTGATAAGAGAGGAATTCAAACTATGTGTTTTAGAAAGGGGCGGGGTAGGCCCCCCACCCCCACCCCCGGGAGCCACCCCTGGAGACCACCAGTCTAAATCTTGACCGGTTATGGTGAGGTGCCTGCAGGGTTGGGGGTTTTTTGGTTTTGTTTTTAGTTTTTTTCACCCTTTTAAAGTCTTAAGCAGACCTCAAAACCTCCAGTGATGGAAGGGGTGAGCTGAGAGGACTGGTCAATTTCATATGTCCCCATTTATATTATTTTCTGGTTCTCATAGTAAGCTTAGGAGGTGTGGATGGAGGAGAGTGTTGTCCTCAGTAAACTGGAGCTCAGAGATGGGATGTTTTTGAGTTTCCACTGCCAGTTAGTGATAAAAACTAGAGTTAAAATTCCCAGTCTCTTGACACTTCTTTCTCACTGTTACCCCGCCCTCATCCAGTCTGAAGAGGTTGATGATAATTGCCACTCAGAATTTATGTGGGGCAGGCTATGTGTTAACTACTTTTCATGCATAAACCCTCACAGCACCACCATAAAATTATTATTTACTCCATTTTGTAGGGTAGCACAGAAAGCGGGGACAGGTTGTCAGACTCTAAACCCTGGCTCTCAGTCACTTATCTATCTGCTGAATCACAGCGAGGACTGGGAGTGTTCCAGCCTAAGAGCCCACTAGGCAAATGGGAAAAGCTGGGTTTGCCTGGGTCAAGAATGCTCTTGGTCTGGCTCCTCCAGCACCTCCTGACTCACTGGCTTGTCCCAGCTCAATAAGAGACAAGTCAGATTTAACATCAAATTCAGTGTGGTTGTTATACAACAGGGAGGGGGAAAGAGATTTCACTTTTCTGAAATGTTTTTATTTTCTGCTTTAATGCTCCACATCAAGATTGGTGGGGGGAGTCATCACAATTCTGGCTGTTCCTATGGGAATAAGAAGAAAGGATCCCCAACCTTTGGAATATTTCATTGATATTTATTGAGCATATATTCTTGAAGTTTCCCTGCCCACGTAATCTTCATTAAAATCTTAGGTAGGGACTTCCCTGGTGGTGCAGTGGATGGGACTCTGCGCTCCCAGTGCAGTGGGACCAGCTTCGATCCCTGGTCTCAGAATTAGATCCCACATGCATGCTGCAGCTGAGAGGTTGCATGCCACAGCTAAGGAACCCTGGAGCTGCAGCTAAGGGGGCCCGCCTGCTGCGACTGGAGAGCCAACGCGGTGCTGCAACTAGGAAGCTGGCGGGCCACAACTGAGGAGCCTGCCTGCCACAACTAGGACCCCAGTGCAACCAAAAACAAACAAACAAACAAAAAACCCTAAGGTAGGTTTTTATCCTGTTCTCTGAAGGCTCTGAGGCCCAGAGGTGAGTGACTGACCAAGGTCACACATGATGCTGGAAACTGGTAGAAACAGCATTTCATGAACCAGGTGGTGTCTGGCACCTGAGCCTATGCTCTTAACCAATTACCTCAATGGAAGTTTTGTCTTAAGCAGTACCATCTAAATTAAAACAAAAATGTAAATGACTGAGGAATTGGGGATCGCATCTGGCAAAAGAGCATGTTTCACCTAAGTCCCAGTTTGAAATATCCACCCTGCCCCGTCACTACCACCAGCAGCATAACATGCCTCAAGCCAGGACTGGGTGCACGATGATCCCTTTTGCTTCTGAACCGCATTTTCAATGAGGACTGCACCTTGTTGACATTTGACATGCTCTTTGGATGTTTTGGAAGCTATCTATAATGAAGCCTATTCTGGGCAGGGTCTGGGAGAGGCTGTCACTCCACTAATATGTTGTTGACGCAATAAGTGGCAAGGTGAAATGGACTGAGCTTCAAATCGGAAACCCTGGGTTCTTCTGACCCTGGTTTTGCCACTCAACTAGCTGTGTGAATAACTCCTTTTTTTTTGGTTCAAACACGCAGTGTTTTAGTGAGATCTTTCCACACATTATTCGAAGTCCTTTCCTTTAACAATTTGCTCATCTTCCCAAGTTAAATAATTAAAACCTACCTCCTTGTTCATTCATCCAAAATGTGCTAGGCATTATTTAGGTGTCAATGCAGCAGTGAACAAAACAGGGACTTTACAACTTTACATTCTTTTTAATGGCTTCATGGTATTTTTGTTTTCTGTTGTTTTTTTAAACGCATGAGATACTGAATATATGTGTCATGCTAAGTCCTCCTGCAAATTACCTGCTTATATTCTGTTCTGTGATTCTTTTTTCTTACTGACTTATAGTAGCTTTTTGTAGTTTTATCAGTTTAGTTATCTGTCTTGATTTTTTAAAAAACTGTCTCAAAAAAGTTTTTTCCTCTTGACACTGAGATATTTAATTCTTCCGAAATATGTTTTGCATACATATGATGCAAAGTGTAGATTTCTGGCTTCATTTTCAAATGGATAACTGTTTTCTCAATAGTATTTATGGAATTGTTTTCCTCACCTGCTGATTTCTCCGCTTAATCTTGGATCTCTCAGTAGACTTTCCCTTCTAATCCACTGATCTGTCTGCTTGGGTCATACTGTCTTTTCCCTTCAACTTTCAGAAACATTGTTTTGATATAATTTCAAACTTGGGAAAAGGTTGCAAGAATAGTATTAAAAACTCCCATGTAACCTTTACCCAGATTTATCAGTCCTTAGTATTTTGTCCCATTTGCTTTATTATTCTTTTTCTTTGTACAGATAGACAGATATCAAGCATCTTTAAATATTTCAGTGTGTTTTTTCTAAAATAGGGCCATTCTCTTACCTAATCTCAGTACAAGGATCAAAATTAGGGAACTTAACATTGAAACATTTATCTACATTCCATATGCAAATTTTGTCAGTTCTAATATTTTTTCCTGTTCTAAGATCCAATCCAGAGTCATGTGTTGCATTCAGTTTCTTTACTTCTCTGGGGTTTGTCTTTCATGACTGACATTTTTTAAGTGTACAGGCCTGTTACTTTATTTGTTTTTTATTTTTATTTATTTATTTTATTTATTTTATTTAATTTTGGCTGCGTTGGGTCTTCGCTGCTGCACGCGGGCTTTTCTCTAGTTGCAGCAAGCGGGGGCTACTCTTCCTTGCGGTGTGCGGGCTTCTCATTGCGGTGGCTTCTCATG
Organism: Physeter macrocephalus; assembly: GCF_002837175.3. Lineage (NCBI taxonomy): Eukaryota > Metazoa > Chordata > Mammalia > Artiodactyla > Physeteridae > Physeter > Physeter macrocephalus. The sequence goes on along the minus strand of NC_041216.1, from coordinate 14,510,315 downwards.
TTGCGGAGCACGGATTCTATGCACGTGGGCTCAGTAGTTGTGACTCACCGGCTCTAGAGCACAGGCTCAGTAGTTGTGGTGCACGGGCTTAGTTGCTCTGCGGCATGTGGGATCTTCCCGGACCAGGGCTCGAACCCGTGTCCCCTGCATTGGCAGGCGGATTCTTGACCACTTTGCCACCAGGGAAGCCCCAGGCCTGTTACTTTATATTTTACAATTTTACATTGGTTGATTTCTTATAAATGCTATGTTTAAGAATTTTTCTTCTGTTTTATTTTTCTTAGAACTTTGAGAATAGCTGCAAAAAATGCTATGGCATCTGTTTATCTAATGATTGTTCCTAATGTGATGTAGATATTTTGTTCTTAATTGTGATGACTCTTTGAGTCACAGTTTCTTTACCGATAAAATGGAAGTGTTCTTCCAACCTTAGAGGAACATGTGCATGCAGCTTTTTTTGGTTTTGGTGTAATAATGGAGACTAACATTAAAATCTACCGTGCTTCCCTCCCCCAGAGTAAGCTGCACATGGAGGGCTTCCGGAGCCTGAAGGAGGGTGAGGCCGTAGAGTTCACCTTTAAGAAGTCTGCCAAGGGCCTGGAATCTATCCGAGTCACTGGCCCTGGTGGGGTGTTCTGTATTGGGAGTGAGAGGCGGCCCAAAGGGAAGAACATGCAGAAACGCAGATCAAAGGGAGACAGGTGCTACAACTGTGGAGGTCTAGACCATCATGCCAAGGAATGCAAACTGCCACCCCAGCGCAAGAAGTGCCACTTCTGCCAGAGCATCTACGATATGGTAGCCTCGTGTCTACTGAAGGCCCAGCAAGCTCCCAGCTCACAGGGAAAGCCAGCCTACTTTCAGGAGGAGGAAGAAGAGATCCATAGCCCTGCCA
>NC_041216.1:14489558-14506770 GCF_002837175.3 Physeter macrocephalus | reverse complement strand
CCAGAGTAAGCTGCACATGGAGGGCTTCCGGAGCCTGAAGGAGGGTGAGGCCGTAGAGTTCACCTTTAAGAAGTCTGCCAAGGGCCTGGAATCTATCCGAGTCACTGGCCCTGGTGGGGTGTTCTGTATTGGGAGTGAGAGGCGGCCCAAAGGGAAGAACATGCAGAAACGCAGATCAAAGGGAGACAGGTATGGATTGCAAGGCAGCTTGTTTGGGTTGGGAGAGACACGCTGAGGATGAGGAAAACTCTCCTAATTTTGCCCCTTTCTTGGACCAGATTGCCAAAGGTAAAAGGAAGCCTGTGGCCCCTGGATGTGGGAGGTGAAGAGAGGGCAGTATGTGAGGGGAGGGTACTTCATGACCTAGCTCTTCTACTTGACAAGTAATTACGTTCTGTTAGCTCTAGCCTCGATTGCTAAACGGGGATCACGATACTAACCTCACATGATTATTTTAGAACTAAAAGAGACCATGGATGTGAAAGTGTATGTGGTCAGGACAAGATGGTGTATCTGTACCTGTTGCTTCTTCACCACGTCTCCAAATGGCTGGTTTCTTCCATCTTAGTTCTGTGCTCAAACAGACCACACAGTCTGGCTCCTTTAATTTCTTCTATATTTTTAATGAATGACAGGTACTCTTTTTAAGGGTATGGTAGTTCCCAATTGGGGTCCGGGATTTCTGTTCTTGGTATTTTCAAATTGACATGAATCTGAAGATATCATCTAGACAATTACTTAACTGGAAAGGACTCAGAGTCATCTAGTCATATTCCTCATTTTGTAAGTGGGGAAATTGGTCTCTAGGAAGGGAAGTGTGGGTATAGTAACAACTTGAAACAGAGCCCAGGTGTCCTCTCTCAGAGGAAGGCTTGCGGTCTCTTCTCACTCCTTTCTCTCAACTTTACCATCTTGCTTGGTGCTAGGTGCTACAACTGTGGAGGTCTAGACCATCATGCCAAGGAATGCAAACTGCCACCCCAGCCCAAGAAGTGCCACTTCTGCCAGAGCATCAACCATATGGTAGCCTCGTGTCCACTGAAGGCCCAGCAAGCTCCCAGCTCACAGGGAAAGCCAGCCTACTTTCGGGAGGAGGAAGAAGAGATCCATAGCCCTGCCATGCTCCCAGAGGCCCAGAATTGAGCCACAGTGGGTGGGGGCTATCCGTTTGTGATCAGAAAGTTTTGAGGAACAAGCATCAATCGGCAGAGTGGAGAAAGTGGGGACAGGGTGGGTAGGGAGCAGCTGGCACTGCCATATATCTCAGGCCGGGGGCCAGAGCGTCACCCCCTCTTCCCTCTTGGTGGGGGGAAGGGGTGAGGCAAAGAAACTCCAATCATGCTCTATCCAAATGCATGTGAGGGCTTTGGGGGGTTACCCTTCCTGCATGCTTTATCTGAGTCTCCACCCCCAGAATCTCCAGCTTTTGAAAGTGGCCTGGATAGGGAAGTTGTGTTACTCTTCAAGAAGGATATGGAATAATATTTCCCGTGCCAGAGTGAAAAGATTAAGCATGAGACCAGATTGATGGACCCAACCCACAAGCCACTACATTCTGTGGGAGGAAATATCTCAGGGGTAAGGCAGGCTTTTCCACATCTTGTCTGCTCACAACCTCCTCCTGGGATAGAGTGCTGAGAGAACTGTCCCAAGCAGTGGGTTGTGATGATAGCCAAAAGGCGGGGTGAGGGAACAGCTGCAGACCTGCTGCTTCTACGCTCACTCCCACCCCATTCTGGGCCAATACAATTTTATTTATTTGCTCCCTTGGATGACTGTACCTTGGGTCCCACTTTCTTCAGGATGCCAACTGCACTAGCTGTGTGCGAATGACGTATCTTGTGCATTTTAACTTTTTTTTTCATAATATAAATATTCTGGTTTTGTATTTTTGTGTATTTTAATCTAAGGCCCTCATTCCTGCACTGTGTTCTCAGGTACGTGAGCAATCTCAGGGATAAGTCGGCAGCAGCTCCGGGTCTGCACAGCAGGAATACTTTTTGTTGCTCTATCACCAGAGAGAACAACTATTTGGAGCGTATAGCCTATTGAACTACCTCATTTTTGCCAATTAGAGCTGGCTTTTCTGCCACAGTGTCCTCTTGAAACCCCTCCGTCTTCAATGTTTCATGGGAGACTAGGTTTTAACTGGGTTGCCCCATGCCTTGGTCTCCTTCTACTGAAAGATTGGAAATTGGTCTGAACAGGAAAAGGTGGTACAGAGAGATTAGGAGAGGCTAGGCCAGGTAAAAGGTGCAGAGAGGGGAAGCCAAGATTAGGCAGAGGTCATCTGTATGTGTGATAAAGGATTCCTGTTCCAGACCTCTAATCCCAGGGCATAGGACTCGCTTTACATACCAGGTCCATCCTTCACTGGATTGGGCTAGGCCTAACATACACAACAGGGTGTATTGTATGTGTTTTTGTAAAAACTGTGAGCTGGTAAGGACAGGTTTTAAGAATGATGCCTCTGTACCCATCTTGAGCTGCCCAGGGATGGATATACGAAGCAAGGACAAGATCCTTAATCTTTAACAATTCTGGACTTTTCCTCCTTGGTTTCCAGAGAGGCCATCAGTGATGGCTTCTTTTTGGTTCCCAGAGCCAGTGTCCTGCCCTGCTGCAGCAGTAATTAGTGTCATGGTAGCTAAAGGAGAAAAGGGGGTTTCGTTTACATTCTGTGAGATCACTGCAAACCTACCTCACTGTGTTGTAACGGGGCAAATGCAATAGAACGCATTGGGTGATGTGTGTCTGATCCTGGGTTCTTGTCTCCCCCAGTTGCTGCCCCCCTCTGGTTATTGTATTTGTCTGGGCTTCATAGGACTTCACAAGTAGCTGATTTGGTGATTGCTAGGTGGCCCAGTTTGTGTAAATATAATGTGTTGGTCTTCTCCATGTTCTTTTGGGGTTTTATTGCTTACAAACTTCTTCTTATATTGAGAAAAATAGCCAAAGCATCTTTGACAAAAGGTCTGCACCAGCCAAAAAGATGTGAAACATAAACTTGGGGGCCCCTCTTCTTGAAGTGGGAGGTCTTGAACTACACTTTCTTTTGTGTTCCCCTTCCCCTGTTTCCTAATTGAATAAGATCTTCTGTCCTAAAAACTGTATTCCTACCCCCTCTTCTTTCCCCCTTCATGCCCCCCCCAAAATAGTCCATACACCTATACGTTTAATTTGTGGGGTGTCTGTGATTAAATGATTTGTGCAAAAATCCTGAAGAAGCTAAGAACTCACCATCCCTTGTTCTCAATCTCCTGAGTCATGACCATTCCTTGATTTCATTCATGCCAAACAGACTGCTGTCTTTGGATGGATTAAAACCTACTTTAATCTCTAATCCTAGGGTAGAGAGGAGCAACGAGGGGGCCTTCCATGTAGAAAGTGGGGTTGGGAGACCACGAAAGGAAAGATGAATGTATAGCCAAGTCACTCAGGAACTTTTATGCAGGTGCAAGAAACTTAATGTCAAAGTGGCCACAAAATTGTTTAATAGGAGACGGACGAATGTAACTCCATGTTTACTGCTAGAAACCAAAGCTTTGTGTGAAATCTTGAATTTATGGGGAGGGAGGGAGGGTAGAAAAGCATGTACCTGTTCTTCATCCCTTTCCCTCATTACTGAACTGCAGGAGACTGAGCCCCCTTGGGCTTTGGCGACCCCATCTGGGCAGTGTTTATTTGTTGGTTGATTTTGCTGTGCCAGGTACTTCCTTTCCCATTTGCTATCATTTTGTAACACACATGCTGACCCTTTTCCCTTCCCCTTCTTTTCCTTGGGAAAATACAATGAATAAAGACTTATTGGTACCGAAACTGTCATCTCCTTGGTTTATACTTAAGGTGCTTTCTTCCTACCATTATTTCTACTTTCTTGGATTGGGACTCAGAAGTCACAAGAAGAACCATTAAGTTTTCTGTTCAGCCATTTTGTTAGGAGTGAATCTTGAAAGTTCAGTCTTTTTAGCACCTCATTACAGTGGATTTTTGTTTCTAGTTAAGGCCTCTTGTCCTTTCCTTGGAAGCTGCCACATTCAAGAGGGGATTAAGGGCTTGGCATGCATAAGAATGGGGTTGCCTGTGCCACTGACTGGGATGAAAGGATGGGGCCATGGCTTGGGGCATGAGACCCTAATAATACTTTGTCCCTTGCTCCTCAAAGCCCTTTACAAATCTTAATTAATTAACCCCCTGCAGCAACCCAGGGATGGAAATACTGGAAACTGGAGAAATTGAGGCCAGAGGAGATACACTGACCAGCTATAAACACATGTTAACAAGTTCACTAGCCTTCTGATGAACACTGTATTTTTAAACTTCTAGCTCCCCCTAAGGGAAGGAGGGTTTAGAAAAGAAAGACTTGATTGGAGGCATTACCAACTATCAGACAAAGTGCACAGGAAACGTTAACAGAACAAGGGTAAGAAGTTTCATATATCCCTCTAGGGACTTCCTACCAAAAGTCAAAGCTGACCTTGGAAGATGTTAAAAGTAGCAGACTACTAGTGGACTTCAGTAAATGGTTTTCCTGCAAAATTGAAGAAATCAGCTAGGCAGAAACTTACTAAGGAAGGATGGAAAAGCTTAAGAGACTATTCATGGGTGGGTTACTCATCTCTGGAGGGCATCCTTTGCAGGAAGGATGGAAAAGCTTAAGAGACTATTCATGGGTGGGTTACTCATCTCTGGAGGGCATCCTTTGATCATTCCACTCTTAAAAATAACCCTTTCATCAGAAAGAGTGGAAGACAAACGTAATGAATCGGGAGTCATGACTGCAGTATCTCTTCCTTGTTTCCTTGACACTGCAACCCAAAGTAAGAAACTACAAGAAGCTTCTCTGAAAATGGTAAAGTTTTTTTTTTTTCCCTTCTCTAATTTTGAGAAAACTAAACTCCCAATATCTTTTGTGAATTAGTGCCTCAAATTCCTGCAACCCTTTTCTTTAAAGGTTTGGTACAGAATGAATGCCCTTGATTTTTCTGTCAGGGTTAGTTGATGGCCTTTCTTAAACTAGAAGTCATTCTTAGAGTTCTTTCTGGCCTTAACCCTTTTTTGAGTTCTTTGGGTAGGTCCTGAGACTGCAAATCCTAAAATCTTGAGTGCCTTAAATCAGCACAAAATGGACTGATATTAAGTGCCCTGTGAGGCTAACTACAGCTAGGAACTTCGCAAACGATTAAATTCACTAAATAAGACAAAACAGTATAAAAACAGGATTTTTAAGACTTGTACAAAAAAAAAAAAACAAAAAAAAAAAACACAAACCACTTGTACCAGAGCTCTAAAGCCAGTGCTGCGGCATTCCAGCTAGCAGGACGCTGCCTTACCCCTTTTCTCAACAGTCCAAACTGCCACCAGTGGCTAAGAAGTCCCTGCATTTCTGAGGTGGGGCTCCCCTAATTGTTGCTCCGTAACCTAGCCCGCCTGACTGTCTACAGACTTCTCGGCTCTCCCAGGCGGTCTGAACCCCGCCTTCCCCAGCCGGGTCCCTCGCACGTGGCCCGGAGCCGGGCAGCCCGCGCGGTTCTCCCCTTCACCCCAACCCGCCCCGCCCCAGGAGTGCGAACAGTGGAGGACTCTCGCTCAGCTCCGCTCCTCCTCCGAGCGCGCAGGCGCAGGCCAGGGCCCCGCCCATTAGGTGACGGCAGAAAGCGTGTCCCAGCGCCTAACGATGACGTGTTCTTCCAGCGCCACGTCGTGAGGAAGTGTCGGTGCCCTCGAGCGGTTGAAAGGTGCTGGCGGAGCTTGTCAAGGTGCTGGATTCAGGGTTTGGATTAGAGGAGAAGAGGAGTGAGATGACTGAGCGGGAGGCAGCTGTGGGAGAGACAAAGGGGACAGTGGAAGATACAAGTGAGAGAGTAAATAATTGGGAAATCTCTGGGGTAGGAGGTAACGGGTGCAACAACTGAAGGGGTTAGTGACCCGGAGCCCCGAGAGTGGGAAACAGCCTGGTGGAAGATGGAGAAGGAAGAAGGGGGAAGGATCAGCATGTAGGCACTACGGTGTGACAGGAAGCCGACTTACATGTTCAGAAAAAGGCAGTGCAGACTGAGAAAAAAGGGGATGGGAGCAAGGTCCACCAAGCCCATAGAACCAAGGAAAGGCCTCTACCCCAAAGGTCCTATTGGCTTATAAATTCTGGGTGGTGAAAGACTAGAGGCTTAGGACAGTGTCTTTTTTGGGGGGGGGGGTCTTAGTTGCGGCACACGGGATCTTAAGTTGCAGCATGCGAACTCTTAGTTGTGGCATGTGGGATCTAGTTCCCTAACCAGAGATCAAACCCGGGCCCCATGCATTGGGAGCGCAGAGTCTTAGTCACTGGACCACCAGGGAAGTCCAGGGCCAGTGTTTTTGGATTCTAATGCTGGCTGATCTCTACCGTTTTGGTGAATCCCTGCAAGTCAGCCATAGTTGTTTGCAGGTGTGGTGACTTCTAATTCTCTGTCTTGTTTATACAAGGTTACCTGGTTGGTGTCTAATTGTTCTGTGCTTCTGCTGAGGCAAGAACTATGTCATGGATCAAGGAAGGAGAGCTGTCGTTTTGGGAGCGGTTCTGTGCCAACATCATAAAGGTGAGCAGTGGCCCAAAGCATCAGTTGGCCTTTTGGTTCGTTGGGTAATCTTATATCAAAATCTGTTATTAAAACTGGGTAACCCATGATGTTTATGGATTTGTAGTAGAATGTAGCAATGGTATCAAAGAGTCTTAGAATTGCAGGTAACTTCCAGGTCTACATTTCTGGCAGATTATTGTCCTAACTCTCACATTTTCAGGAAGCCTGAGACCTCCCAATATCATTGGGCAGCATAGACTGTTAGATCTTCCTGAAATTTGTTTCCCTAGAACTTTGATCTGTTATTCCTAGTACTGTCCTCTGGGCTTTGTTTTGTTTTGTTTTTTTAATTTATTTTTGGCTGCTCTTCGTTGTTGTGTGCAGGCTTTTTCTAGTTGCGGTGAGCAGGGGCTACTCTTCGTTGCAGTGCGTGGGCTTCTCACTGTGCTGGCTTCTCTTTGTTGTGGAGCACAGGCTCTAGGCGTGCTGGCTTCAGTAGCTGTGGCATGCAGGCTCTAGAGCTCAGGCTCAGTAGTTGTGGCACACGGGCTTAGTCACTCCGCGGCATGTGGGATCTTCCCGGACCAGGGATCGAACCCATATCCCTTGCATTGGCAGGCAGATTCTTAACCACTGTGCCACCAGGGAAGTCCCTGACCTCTGGGTTTAGATAAAATAACTAATCTTTCTTTGATGTGACAGTAGAGCATAATGGTTAAGAGGGCTCTGGAGGCAAACATGAATGAAAGTCCTATTCTATCATTTATTAACCAAGTGACTTTATATGGTGGTTTTGAGGATTAAATGAAACTACGTAGAAAACACTCAGCACTGTGTCTAGCAGTTTTTAATTACTATTATTGGGGCTGTCTTTCAACCATTTGAAGACTACAATCACTCTGTTTCCTACACTCCACTTGGTTCCCTAGATCTTCCTTCAGCTTTTTCTTTAGGAATCACAGCAATGTTATATCCTCCTCATAGGAAAGGTTTGATATTGGAGCCAGTCAGCTTGGTTTTATTTTTCAGCCACAGGCTGTCAAGCAGCAAGTAACAGTGAATTTATGAGTAAGTAAGCCTTGTACCCACACATACACTCACACACAAATGCCAGGTGATCTCAGGCAGTCCAGGAAATAGAAGAGCATCTCCTCAAGGAACCACTGAGGTCACATGTTGGGAAGAACAAGCTGCATGACTTTACTGGAATTTTTTTTTTTTATGGCTATATATGGGGTACAAAAGTAGAAAATGTTGGGAGATTCAGGGGAAGTGGTCTATGAAGAGCCCCTCCAGTGAGGAAAAATAGCCCAAGGAGTGAATTTTTGCTATGATAGACAACAAAAGTCTGCTCTAGGCCAGGTAAGAAGTTTTGTTGGCCCCCAAAATGTCTTTTTTGTTTGTTTTCAAATGCTCCTGACATTTAAATTTTTATAAAAATCTTGATTGGCTTCTCTTGTAAAATAAGGAGATCCAACAATATGAGGCCCCCATTCCTGTGTGACAGGACTCGGATAAAACTGAGAAGTGTATGCCTCTTTCATGTGGAGGATGCCCTTTACATTTGGCCATACCCATCAATATCCTTCCTGTGCCTTCCAGTTGAAGGCTAATGAAACCAAGGTGGTGGTTAAGAGCATATGGTTAGGAGATGAACTCTGAAAGCACATAGACCTAAGTTTGAATCCCCACTTTGTCTCTTCTTGGCTGTGTGACTTATGCAAGTCACTTGACCTCTCTGAGCCTCAGTTTTTTTCACCTATAAAATGAAGATAACACTATTTACTTCATATGTTTGTATGATAAAAAATTAAGATGAAATGTGAAAAGCTCAGCATAGTACTTGGCATGTAGTAAGGGCTCAATAAACATATAAATAAAAATTAATAAAAGTGCTTAATGCTTATGTATTGAGCTAAAAGTACAGAATACCCCGTTCCCTTCCTCAGGGCTTTTATCATATAGCTCAAGCCTGTCAGCTTGGGATATTGTCTCCCTTTATCTCTGAGGAGTATGTGATGTGTTCATTTGTCTTCTTACTTCACAGGCAGGCCCAATGCCCAAACATATTGCATTTATAATGGATGGGAACCGTCGCTATGCCAAGAAGTGCCAAGTGGAGAGGCAAGAGGGCCACTCACAGGGCTTCAACAAACTGGCTGAGGTGGGTGCACGTGGCAGAACCCAAGGTGAATGGTCTGTGGAGAATTGAATTATGGCTAGAAAACCAGGCCCTGAGTTTGCTGTGGTTTGAGTGTTTTTTTATAGCTGTTTGTTTTATTGCTTGCTGGCTAGCCATAGATCTCATACCAACATTAACAGAAAATTAAGTCATCCAGTGAATCATCGCAAAATATTAGAAATAAGGACAAAATTGTCTCCTCTTACCGCTTTAATCAACAATTTATGTTTTTCTGTGCCTCATCCCAATCCTTGTAATATGTTCAACATGACTTAACATTTATAAAATTACGTCTATAGCTTTGATAACCTTATTTTTTTCTTGACATTTTGGCAAGTATTTTTCTAGGTTGATCTATAGCTTTCTACCTATATGTTTTAATGGCTGTGGAACATTTTTCCTGAGGATCTGACATAGTTTGTTTAGCTGCTCCAATATTATTGGACATTATAAATGGTACTAGTTTAGAATAAATTCTTAGAAGTGACATTTCCAGAGCAAAGGTAGAGGGTGACTACCCATCCTGAGGTTGAGGTGTTTCTCAGGACACAGGCCTTTAAGTGCTTAAACTAGGAAAGGTGCCAGACAGACCAGGACATTACTCCAACCAAACGTCATCAGCATTTTATGGTTTTAATGCCCACTGCAAATTGGGAAACAGTAAATTTAACAATAACAATGGAATATGTCAATCTTTGTGAAACTCTGTAGCCCACGGATCCCAGCTTCCTGGCACAAGAACACGTCCTGAAGCCAGAGCAGTGATATTTTTTGCCTTGAATGAGTGGTTGTGGGGTTCTCTCCAACGCTGAGGTCTTCAGGTTTGTTGATCTCAGTTTCTCTTTTGTGACTAAGAGGCAGTTTTTGCCTAGTGCTTAGGAGCTTAAGCTCTGTAGTCAATCAGAACTCATTGGCACCCCTGCTCTGCCACTTCCTGTCTCTGTGACCTGCTGCAAGTTACGTAGCTTCCCTTTGCCTCAGTTCCTTCATCTGTAAAACGGGGAGATTACATGAGGATTAAACAAGATAGCACAATGAAAAGCATGTGGCACAAGACCTGGCATAAAGGACGTGCTCAAAAAATTGAAGCTGTTGTTATTAGCCTATATTAACCGAGGTCAGTGGTGGGTTCCGACCCAGCTGTACCCACCAAGTTCTCTGCCTGGTAAGATCTTCAGGGCCCAAGCCTATTCAAGTGTCAGGTTTGCACTGGTAATTTTCCTGAGGTGGCAGTGAATGGGTTTGTATGTCTGATAAGGGATTAGAAAGGTAGCTCTTCAGCTTTATTTCTTCAGTTCTGTTTGAATGTCTTCTGTCCCTTACCTTTAACCTCTAGGCTCCCCATCTCAACACTGTTATTCTCATCTCCAGTTTGTTCTCCACCTTTAGTGGCACAGGGTTAGAGCAGTACCAAAGGACTGAGTTTAAATTTGAGTTTCACTTTTTTTTTCGTTGAGGTATAATTTCATACAGGGAAATGCACAGATTTGGGGTTTTGACGGTTGCATTCATCTGTCTAATCCACACCCCTGTCAAGATATAGAACATTTCCATCTCTCTAGCAAGTTCCTTTGTGCCCCTTCCCGGTGAAACCCTCTCCTCCCTCCTCTTCTCCTCCCCTGCCCCCTCATCTTCTGATTTCTATCATTCTAGATGAGTTTTTGCTGTTCTAGAACCTCATATAATGGATTCATACGGTAGAGCTGTGGACTTTTGACTCATCTTCAACTTTCTGAGCCTCAATTTTATCATCTCTAAAGTAGGCATGAAAACAATAATTCCTTTCTCAAAGGGTAGCTCGAAGAATCAAATGAAATAATGTATGTGAAAACCCTTTGCAGACTTAAATGATACACAGCTGTGCAATTGTTGCTTTTATTCTTATAACTCATCAGCCTCTCAGTCTACTGGAATAATGATGTTATGCTGGGAGTAATAATACCTTGTGTTTTTATGTATCTTTAGCCACCTTGTGAGGGATGGATTGTGATCCTGTTTTACAGATAAGGAGACTTAGGCCCTGAGAGGTTAAATGATATGCCTGCAGTCACATAGCAAGTGCTTGATGGAGTGAGAGACTAGAACCTAGATCTTTACTCTCTCAGTGAAGAGCTCTTTGCAGTAAACCACAATAGCATCAGCATAATAGTACTCATTAAGTTCACATTTTTCAGTCTCTCAGATGGTGGCTTTCTGCTTATTTGGTTCATTATTCTGACAGAAGCATTGGTATTATCCTAGCTTTACCCAGTTTGGGGAGGAGAAAAGTCTGTCCCTCACTGAGTCGGGGCTGAGGCATCTCCTGTTTCCCTTCCTGCTCTTTCCTTGTACCCTAGCTCCTTGCCTTCTCCCCTCTCAGACTCTGCGTTGGTGTTTGAACCTGGGCGTCCTAGAGGTGACGGTCTACGCATTCAGCATTGAGAACTTCAAACGCTCCAAGAGTGAGGTAGATGGGCTAATGGATCTGGCCCGGCAGAAGTTCAGCCGCTTGATGGAAGAAAAGTAAGATGCTGTCAGAGGGGGAGCCTGTGTTCTTATACCGCCTCCAGCCTTACCTAACCCTCAACTGTCTTTTCTGAGGCTAGTTAAGGAACTCTAAACCCTTCTACTGTTAGACCTCTTCAGTGGCAAATATGGGAAGCTAGTTTTTTTCTTTCTTTCTTTCTTTTTTTTAAAGGGGACATTTATATGAGGATATAGAGGTATTTCACAGAATTCAAGGACAAGGATAGCCAACCTCAGGCAAAACCGAAGCCAGGAATTGAAATCCTTTAGGTAGAGCCTCCTCGGACATTTACTTCCTTTGCTCCGCAGACTAACTTTGTCTGCTTCAAGAGAGCAGTTCAGAATGAATTAAAACCCTTAACTGGTCCACCTTAGTTCAAATTTCTACCCCAGGACCAGTGAACTGTGACCAGGGAAGTAGAGTGAGAGAGACTTTGAAAAAGCCATTTTCTGCTGTGCAGTCATCCCTAAAAAGTTACTGTACTTCCCTGCATATACCCTTGGATGGGACAGGATGATGCATAAAAGGCCTTTATGGGGATGAGTCAGTACTGTTCTTGCTATCACTAAGTTTAAGCTTAACTTAGGGAGCAAAGCCAGAATGGGGCAAAGTGGAAGTTTGGTGGAGATTATTTGTTTCAAAGCGTGGAACCCTCTTCAGCCAGGACTGCCCCAAAGTCTTCATCACAACCATTCTCTGCCCAGCTCCTCCCCACACCAGGACCAGGAAGATGAGAGAACAGAGAGCTTAGAGCTCTAGTGGAGCTGGGCCTAGGACAGTTCTGTCATTTCCATCCCTGTGTGGGTCAGGGTGTGGGGAGCATAGCCAGGCTTCTCTCTGTCCATATTAGTGAGTCTCTGGGCCACAGACATTACTCCTTCCCATGTGACTCAGAATTCACACCCAAGGGGCTGGGGACAGAGGTAATGGGGACACATTCCAGGTGTTCAAATTCTTCAAATTCTTCTCTACTTCACACTAATCTTACCTTTTCTAAGTGCTTGTTCTATGTGTCAGGCCCTGAGCCTAATATGTACTCTCATTTAAAATTCACATTATCCTGTGAGAAAGATATTATTATCCCAGTTGTAGAGAGGAGGAAGGTAAAAACCAGAGAAGTTTAGGGGTGTATCCTGGGTCACGCAGCTATCAGACAGGCAGAGCCAAAACACACAGGGTCTTTCTGACTCTAGAGCTGAGCTGTTGTCTGCTGTAGAGACAGGAAGCAGTCTTAACACTTCTTAAAGGATCAAAATGCATGGCAGTAGAGGTGCTCCTGAGATTGTTCTAATCAGTCACGAGTAGAGAAGATGGTCTTAGGTTATTATGTCCTAGACAGAGCAAGAAGGAACCTTAGTGGTGGTTTTCCAACAATGTGCCACAGAACCCCATAGTTTTGAGGAGTGGGCATGCAAGGACCCAGAGGGAATGGGGTATACAGTGCTTGTTTGCATTTATCTATTTTATATATTGGGCTTCTGTTTAAGATTTGATTTGAAGAAAGACTTGTTTGGCTAAAAGAAGTTTGGAAAACCACTGGCCTAGTTCAGTTTCATCAGTTGGGAAACTAATCCTGGTGAAGAGAAGAGAAAGGTTTGCCCGTGGTCACACAGCTAGCTAGTGGCAGAGCCAGGCTGGGAACCCAGATCTCCTGGCTTCTGGCCAGGGCTTTTACACCTCCTTACTCAGGTCATGTGCCTGACGTCTGAGAATAAGCACTTTCACAGTATGACAGGGGTGGCTATGCAAGGTCAGATAGTAATCGGTGGCACTAGGCACTAGGGCTTGAATCTAGGTATTCTTTTTTTTTTTTTTTGGCTGCACCACACAGCATGCGAGGTCTTAGTTCCCCGACCAGGGAAGAAACCTGTGTCCCCTGCAGTAGAACCACGGAGGAACTCTGGAATTCCTGAATCTAGGTATTCTTATTCAAATGTTGCCTTGATTTGAATATACATTTGTCTACTCTAAGTCAAGTGGGTTCTCAAAGCTAGGTGATTAGATCTTGCTTCACTCTTGAAGAAATGTGGTTGAGGGTTATAGGGTGGGTAGGCTATGGGTGTAGCCTTCAGCTCTGGATCAGGGTTCTCCAGGACGTGCTAGATACCCTTGTCCCACAGTGTACTTCTTGTTGTGAAGCTCCCGTTTTCCAAACATTAGTTGTTCAGTTTCTCCATAGCATTCCCAAGTGCGAGAAGCTGGCTGGGGAACAGTGAGTTCGTGCTCACTGTGCGGGGTTTGGGAGTTACTATATGGAGGCAGTGTAATGTTGTGATTAAAAAGATATGCTCTGGAACCAGACTCCCTAAGTTTGATTTCTGGCTTTCTACTCACCAGCTGTCTGATCTTGAACAAATTACTTAACCTCCCTGTGCCTCAGTTTCTTCGTCCGTAAAAGGGGAATGATAATGGTGTCTGCCTCAAAGGTTGATGTAAGGGTGGAATGCACGTAAAACACTTAGACCAATGTCTGGCACTTAGTAAACATATTATTAATGTTAGATGTTACAAAAGTAACCAATAATACAACTCCTGCTGTTGAGGAGTTTATTCACCCATCAAAATGGGACAAACAGCACAGAATACGTGAAATGCAACTTGTCGACAAGGACACACAAGGCCGTGTAATGTGTGGTAAAGAGGTTTGGGTTCTCAAATCAGGCAAACCTGGGATTCGGTCCCGACACAGCACTGGATGGCTGTATGACCTTGGGCAATCCCTATCTAACTATTCTATCTGAGCCTCAGTTTCCTGCTGTAGAACAGGGAATGTAGTAAACTCCCTTCAGAGTTGTTGAGGGCATTCAGTGAAATAATACTTGTAGATCAGTGCCTGACACACAGGAAGGCACTCAAAAACTGGTAATTGAGTATCGGCTAAGCACTTTGCTTTCTCCAGCTCAGCAGGTGCTCTGTCCCACCTCCCAAACCTGCCTCCTTTCCCCCCTGATCAGGGAGAAACTGCAGAAGCATGGGGTATGTATCCGGGTCCTGGGTGATCTGCATTTGTTGCCCTTGGATCTCCAGGAGCTGATCGCACAGGCTGTGCAGGCCACCAAGAACTACAACAAGTAAGTTTTTAGATTTCCCCTTAGGGACCTGTATCAAGCTATGACTCCCTGCTAACTTTAGGGAGATGTCCTGGGCCTTCTTTGGTCTGCATTTGGTACAAGAGGTAATGAGGAGTTGGTTTTGGATGCTTGAGACTTCTTCCTCCATCTGCAGTGCAGACCAGAGATGGCTCTGCAGCACCTTGTTATATGTGTGTATACTCACACATACAGTTTCTTATCTTCCTCCTTCATGTGCCTTGCCCCCCATGTACATATGTATTTTTATATATATATAAATATATATGTGTGTGTGTGTGTGTGTGTTTAATTGACAGGGAATGGGGTGGGAATGTAGCAGGCCTTATCCCTGTCTCTGAAGACAGATCCTTCAAGAAATTCTCTTTCTGTCCCACTGCTTTAACCAATAGAGGGGATGACCTTGGAAGGGCATGCAGATGCAGAGGGGAACAGAGTTTAATAATCCAGACTTCATTATGTGTGGCTTTGGAATATAATGCATATTTGGCAGTGGATTTGTTTCACATCAGATTTCCTTCCTATTCTTCTTTGCTTGTTCTAATATCACAGTGAATTCACATCCTCTGAAAGCTGGGTGTTAGCAGAAGGGAAGAAGATTAGGAGAATAATAAGGGTCAGTTAGTATTTTTCTTATTACAAAACTAATATGTTTTTTTCCCAAGAAAACTTGGAAAACTCAGAAAGTTAATAATCTTGCTTTTCAGAGGTATCCATGGTTAACATTTGGTGTGTGTTTGTTCTACCACAGAAGGGGTGCTCTGTAATAAGTGACTCCACTCCTTAGTCCCTGTCCCCCTTTGGTAAATTACTCTGTTCTTCCCTTCTCAGGTGTTTCCTGAACGTCTGTTTTGCTTACACATCCCGTCATGAGATCAGCAATGCTGTGAGAGAGATGGCCTGGGGAGTGGAGCAAGGCCTGCTGGATCCCAGGTATCGCAGTTGTTCAGCATGATAGGGAAAACAGGCATGCACCGAACCATAAAACCCCTCCTAAGTCACGTACTTGGGCCAGAAGTCAAATCGGAAATGTATGTGGAAAGATTTGAGAGGGGTGGTCCCCCACACTTAGAGCTTTGGAATGACTTATTATAGCCTGCTTCAGAATTTCTGTGTTCACCACAAACCAAGAAGCTCCAAAAAAAGTGGCATGATTTGTAGCAACACTGTGGCATTCAATAAAACACGATGCCCTCCTGGCCCTTTGGCAGAGTTTTTCTAAGAATGATTTTTCAGGAATGCAGCTTGTTGGGGGTATTGGCCTTTAGGCCTCTCATGTTACAGTTTCATGCAAGATCCAGGTATTTTTCAAAAAGAAAGTTGTTCATCATTAGCAACACGGTAGAATTATTAGAGCTGGGGGAGACTTTAGAAGCCATCTGTCTGCTCAGTCCCTCTCCTGTTATTATTAGTGTAACCTTTGGTAATAATATTAGTAAACTAACAACAGCAGTAGTAAAATAATAGTAGCAAAAAACAAGCCAGGCAATGTGTTATGCTCTGTTTATTTGATTAAGTTAATATTCTCATGTTTAAGAGATTTGAGTCTTTTCTCCATTTTATAGATGAGAAAACTGAGCTCACATTGAAATGACTGTCCCAAGGTCATTCTGCTAGTAAGTGCCAGAGCTGGGACTCCTTTCAAAAACTGTCTGATTCCAGAGTTTTTGTCCTTACCTTTATTATATATGGGATTGTGGGACCCAGGAGTTTTTCTGACTCCCTTCTTGGGTGTAATTCAAATTTCCTGGGAAACTAAATTAAAAATGAAGAAGTTTCTCAGTGAGAATGAAATTAGATAAGAAGAAAAGGAGACAGTTTTTAAGGCTATTTTATGAATCCCTCTTCTCTCCAACAGCTGAGTGATCTTTCTGTGCCACATAGTTTATTCATTCAATCATTCATTCGTGTAACAAATTTTTTTTTTTTTTTTTTTTTTTTGCTGTACACGGGCTTCTCGCTGTTGTGGCCACTCCCATTGTGGAGCACGGGCTCCGGACGCACAGGCTCAGCGGCCATGGCTCACGGGCCCAGCCGCTCCGCGGCATGTGGGATCTTCCTGGACCGGGGCACGAACCTGTGTGCCCTGCATCGGCAGGCGGATTCTCAACCACTGCGCCACCAGGGAAGCCCAACAAATATTTTTTAAGTGCCAACTAAAGGCCAGACACATTGCTGTATATAGGGGATACAGTGGTAAAAATAAAAAACGCATATTTCCTGCTTTCGTGGATCTCTGGTAAGGGAAACAAACATTATCAACATTATACAAGTTAGCATAAATTTATAATGATGATAAGCATGATAAAGGCATTGGTGCATGGTTCAACAAGAATTTATAATAAGAGGAATGGACCTGGTAGGGAAGGCTCCCCAAAGGAAATGATAAGTGACGTAAGAAGGGCGTGAGAGGATTAGCAGTAACTGGGGAAAGAGGCAGTATTATGAGGAGCTTGTTGGTTGCACAAGTACTGTTGGAATAATTCAAGTAGAGAGTACTTGGAAGGGAGCTTGGATTGTGGTGGTGATGGTGGAATAGACCAAACAGACTGCATTAAGAGCTATGAAGCAGGGCTTCCCTGGTGGCGCAGTGGTTGAGAGTCCACCTGCCAATGCAGGGGACACGGGTTCGTGCCCCAGTCCGGGAGGATCCCACATGCCGCGGAGCGGCTGGGCCTGTGAACCATGGCCGCTGAGCCTGCGCGTCCGGAGCCCGTGCTCCTCAAGGGAGAGGCCACAACAGTGAGAAGCCCGCGTACTGCAAAAAAATAATAATAATAAAAATTTTTAAAAAAAGAGCTATGAAGCAGATCAAATAGAGAGGACTTGGGGGGGGGTGGTGGGATGAATTGGGAGATTGGGATTGACATATATA